>NC_142804.1:63550436-63740436 GCF_049724085.1 Artemia sp. Qi Xiang Cuo
GCTCGAAGATGGCAAGTCTCCAGCAAGAATTAACTAGTAGGCCTTTTGTCTTTGTGACGGTCAGCCGACACTGAGGCTCACAGACTGATTTTAAGGTATCGAATCCTCTTAAAATCAAAATAAATTAACTTAAGTTACGAAAACATGCGACTCATTTTACTTTTCCGTGTAAACGAGCAGAACTACAACACAAGGCCAATCAATATTCACATAAATATTTAGAATAATCAAATTATTTCTTTTTTAAAATAGCAAAAATTTCTGCGGGAGCAAATAGGTACTAAAATGAGGGTGGGGGGGGGGGGGGTGCGGTAGAAATTTTCAACGGAGAAGGGATTTCCGGCATGATTTAACAAACAATCAGAAATTAAAGTCTTTTTTCAAATGAAAGAATATCGATTATAGATTAATACAAAACTGAAAACCTTCTCCTTTGACGAACTGCAAGATCTTGAAAAAAAATAATCAAAAGATCAAATTAAAGAAATGAAATTCAGGAATGGGTTTTTTTAGGCCAACGAAAATAATGGTCGAAACCAATATTTTCTGGAAGACATCCCTTCTTCAGCGCTGAAGTTCCAGGTAAACACGTTCACATTTTAAGAACGAAAATATGAAGAAAACTAACCGGCTAAAAGTAAACAACGCGGAAAGCAAAAAAAAAAAGAATTGCAAGGATAAAAAAGAACCCAAAAAAATAAAACAAAAATAAAAAGAACTAAATTTAAAACCAAAAATGCTTAATTTCAAAAACAAACTACTGGCTAATATCAACAATTAACAAAAACTTTGTCATTTGCTTAATACTAGCAAGTAACTGAAAACGTGAAGATTCTTTCAAACGCTGTAAAAGTGACTGCAACCATCAACATAAGGAAGAAAAAACTGCGCCACAGGTTGTCTAATTTTAATCAGAGCTTTTTTTTTAGCGGGTCTTCTGTGACGAAGTTTTTTTCCGGAATATTCCGAAAGTTTTTTTCGAGAAATATTCGTCTTATTTCATCCAGCATTTTCATTTCTTTAATTTCTTTTCTTACAATATTCCTATATATCCTGTTTATTATATATATATATATATATATATATATATATATATATATATATATATATATATATATATATATATATATATATATATATATATATATATATATATATTTAAAAAATAGGATCAAGAGAAGGAAACAAGAAAGAAGCCACAATATCCAAGACAGCCCAGAAAACCTTATGCGACTGTATTATATAATACAAGGTAAAAAAAATTAAAGAAACAAAAAACTCACAACAGCCAGGACAGCGGGTGTTGGCGTCTTTGCTATTTTTCAAGCATGCCGAAACTTGCAGGCATCTGGCCTTCGATAGCTCCTGCATAGAAAAACCTAAAAGGGTTCAAATGCATAAATATATATATATATATATATATATATATATATATATATATATATATATATATATATATATATATATATATATATATATATATATATATATATATATATATATATATATATATATATATATATTGAAGATAAACATAAATGTTTTATTTGACTCCTTACGACATAAATTTATATAAATTAGAAATCAATGAAATTAAGCCAGTCAACCTAAAACTATAACGTTGATGGTATAGAAGCTGCCCTGAGACAAGGCTGTCGATTTTTAGAAGCTCACAAGAAAGTATGCTTTTTTACCTAAAGCCAAGTGACTTTTATCTCATTACAGAAATTGAATGCAAATAGTATTTTTGACAGATATTTTTACACGTAGTTTTGTAAGAATATCCTGTTTTGCCTCACGGCTTATTAATCGAGTTAGAACTTCTAGGAAGTTTTTCTTTTGTTACTCCTGACATCCAATAGGCTCCTTGGCTAATTAAATAGGAATAAAGAGGAGGCAACTTCTGGCCACGTTCTGGTGTTGCCAGGAATAGACCACCTTCTGGGCCTACAAAACATCATGTAATAGTTTAATCTGGATCAGTGTTGAGTTTGTATCATAATATTAGATTTTGTTCTTACTCAACAACAACTTTAGTTTAAAAGCTGAGAGTTTCTTCCGATTTCTTTTTCTTTTGTATAATATTTTTCAACAGCTCCGTTAAATTTTAAGTACAGCTGTTTTTTTACAACTTACAATTAAGCTTTTTTTTGCTATTCAAGAAAGGCGACAGAGACATTTTTCCATCGATCTCAATTAATTCATTAACGTAATGCATATAAGCAAGTGTGGAGTAAAAAAAAAGAAGCGAAAACTATAATAAAGTTTACAAAAACCTTGGCGGCTATAGCTTCCTCTGTTTGGCGGGTTTCATCTCAAATGGGTTTCATTATAATGAAATTTTTCTTAACTTTACAAAAGCTAGATTTCTTATTTTGGGTGGATCAAATGCTTCAAATACAACCCTTCTAAGATGAAGCAAGGTTGCCACTGAGGAAAATTGTCACTAAGACGAAAGTGTAGGCTACCATATACTGCGAGTCGCTTTCAATAATCGTGCACTCCAGGACCCCCACGCTGATGCAATTTTCAAGCTCCAAGATATACGCCAGGTCGTGGCAAGAAGCTCTCTTTTAAGTTAAGCATACTAGTTAATCAATTACATTCTGGTCTGCTGAACATTTGCTTCAAAGAGCGAAATCACATGATGTCTCGTTTTAAGTAAGAATAAAAAAGTAGAAACAAAAAACAACCAAAAAACCTTTAAGCCTAAACTCAACCGGATTCAGTAAAAAAATAAAGGAGGATTCTTTTTTTTTGAGAAAAAAGTAAAAAAGTGTGAATAAACCTGCTTTTGTGAATGATTTTGAAATGTCAAATAACCTTTAGCACCTGGAATCTACGCATACTTCGTGACTCGCTTTTTTTTTTAATCTCATATTTATATTTAAAATCATAATAAATGAAGATATGCCGACTTCTTGCAGAATTCATATTTTTTTTTTACTTATTAGGCATTTAGCAGTAGTTATTGTTGAATTATTTAGTTGCTACTATTAACCGAATCTCTATTCAAGTACCTAAATTTTGTGGCTAATCTAATCAAAAGAAATTGTTTTTTGCTTCATGTTTAACTACTTCTTTGTTCCAACCCCGTTCTTTGTTCCAACACTATTCTTTTTAATATTAAATAAATACTAAGAAGAAAAAAAAATATATAAGTTTGAATATATATATATATATATATATATATATATATATATATATATATATATATATATATATATATATATATATATATATATATATATATATATATATATATATATATATATATATATATATATATATATATATATATATATATATATATATATATATATATATTATATATATATATGTATGCATGTGTACGAGTATGGACGTAGGGGGGCGGGGGGGGCAGCCGCCCCCCTCCCTATATATATATATATATATATATATATATATATATATATATATATATATATATATATATATATATATATATATATATATATATATATATATATATATATGACCTCTGGGATTTGATTATGGAAACATTGAAACACTTTTTGTATGTAATTTCTAATAGCTTGACTAGTATGCATGTATTTCACAGGTTTGACCTGACATAGGGTTACCATATAGATCTTATGGTAGAGGCGCCACCGTGCTGGGTAAAGAATGTAAAGCCTCGAAACCCGCTAAGGCCGGTGGTATTCTTCTGATGAGCCCTAAATGGAAGGTTTTACTTGGAAATATTTTGCTAGATTTAAGGTGCTTTTGTAGGTAATTTAACAACGACTTACATTTATTGATGACAACTTTGCATGGATTTGGACTTTTCTATTTGGTTGATGGTTTGGGTATACTGTTTGGTCCTAGGTAGTTGGATGGATGTGTAAGGTTAGAGCCTCGTTCAAGTGCACATTTGTCTCAATTGCTGGATTAGGAAGACAGTTTTTTTTTTTTTTTTTTTTTTTTTTTTTTTTTTTTTTTTTTTTTTTTTTTTATTCTCTTATATATATATATATATATCTATATATATATATATATATATATATATATATATATATATATATATATATATATATATATATATATATATATATATGAGCATGGGCGTAGAGAGGGGGCAGCTCCCCCCCCCCCCCTAGACCTTCAAATTTACATTATATATGGCTGATAAAGCAGATGGTTTGGAAAAAGTAGTTGATAAAACTCCATCACACTATCGACTGCCACCCCCCCCCCCCTAGACAATATGCTGCCTACGCCCATGTATATGAGTGTGTGTGTGCATACCTATTTAGTTCGCATATGATGCTTCTTTGCGTCAATTGTCCAAGAATATTCATTAAAGCAAATACTATAAATCTGCATGAAACTTTCTCTTGGCAATTATTCAAGAATATTCATGGCATTAAAGATTACTAAATCTTTATTTTAATTTCCTATGAACAACAGCAAGAACTAATAATCTTAATTTTAATAATTTACCAGCCTCATCCCCTATGACTTCGCTCTTTTTTTGGCACCGCAATATAATCAGCATTGTCGATATAATACCAAATTAAACACGACTACAGCCCCAATAATGCATCTATGAGTATTTTGAGTTGTCTTATGTGCCGATTTCAAGCTTTATTTCCTTGATGAATTAATAAGATAAGAGTTTTGCGGCCTTATTTTTCAAATTATTTGAAAAAACCTACGTTTTCTAAAGAGTTAAAGAGGCTGAGTCACAAGTTCGAACCTTAAAACGAACAGGGATTAGGAGGTACAGATGGGGGGCTGCCGCCCCCCAAACCCCCGCTTCCGTATGTAAAAGGGGCTGTGCCCTCCTCAACGCCTCGCTCTTTACGCTAAAGTTTGACTTTCTCACAACTCTTTTTTTTAAAGAATAAAAACTTTAGCGTAAAGAGCGAGGCGTTGAGGAGGGCACAGCCTCTTTTATATACGGAAGCGAGGGTTTGGGGGGCGGTAGCCCCCCAACTGTACCTCCTAATCCCTGTACGTTTTAAGGTTCGAACTTGTGACTCAGCCTCTGTAACTCTTTAGAAAACGTAGTTTGTTTCAAATAATTTCTGCACGTTTTTGTACAGTTCGTGTCAGGAGTTAAAGTTGGGGGCTGCCGCCCCCAAACCCCCCGCTCTTGAAGATTCTTGTGCTAAGGCTTTTAATTCCTGAATACTCAAATCAAATGCACAGTAAGATTTTCTTTTTTCAACTTCTCTTCGAGCACGCGGATATACGGCATGTTATCAAAGCAGTGGAGACTTATCTGTAACCTGAAGGCCGACTGTGATATTCTTCTGGAGACGCCTGTTGAGCCGAAGGATTTAATAGATTGGATTTAAAAAAGAAACTGAGTTTCTTTTTTAAACTTTAAATTCAATATATAAAATAATTTCTCTGACGGGGAATCGAACTCGGGTCTTCCGCCTGACAGTAAGGAATAGCGACCACTGTACGACAGAGACACGTTACATTATTTTTATTCTGTACGATGTATTTTTGACGCAAGAAAATACCCACAAAACTTGATATTTGGTTTTTGGAAAACAGGGAAGGAGTGATCGGATTGAGCTGAAATTTGGGGATAAGCTCCCAGGCCCCAGGAAAGCTTATCCTCTAAATTTCAGCCCGATCAGAAAACGTTAAAGGGGGGCTGTGGTGGAAAAAATTAACATGGGCTCTTATAGGAAAACGAGGTTTTTCGTAAATGTAAATTCGGGGGATAATTTTTTCTGTCTGAAAATATCAAAAGGCCCTTCTGGGTCGAATTCCGGTTCGAATGAGTCCTCATTCACCCGGATCCCTTGCCAACTGTGGCCTGTAGGCGTGGCTGATAAAAAAAAAAAAACAGAAATGAGCTTTAAGTGGCTATATTTGTTTTTTGGAAAACAAGGAAGGAGTGATCGGATTCAGCTGAAATTTCGAGGATAAGCTCCCGGGCCCTAGGAAAGCTTAATCTCTAAATTTCAGAGATTCAGAGATCAGAGATCAGAGGGGGCTGTGGTCGGAGGGTTGAAACTTCCGGCCCACTTTTACCCATGAAGATAAAGTCGGAGGGGGATGAAATTTTGCATGTTTCTTAGCTGGAGCTTGGGCTACAAAATGCGATCACCGCTGTCTCTCTGCGACCGCTAGGACCCGAAATCGCTTAACATTGTGGTGGGTCGCCTCTTTATAGAGGCACAAGTGTGCCTCCTTGATAAGAATAGATGGAAGCTTTGAACAGCAGTTATCCTATTTGTAGGCAGAATCAGACAAGATACAGAAGCATCGCAACATAAAAGTTTTAGAACACCTCAGTTGATAAAACCTTTCCAGACAAAGTTCTCTCCATTTCAATTTTCCTCTTCTGTAGCATATAAGTGACCTTAAAATCAAAGAAGAACACGGATTATTCCCAGTGATCTAGAATATATCCCCCCCCTACCCGTGGACCACGTCCCCAAAAAATCTCCGCCACAGAAAATTACCCCCAAATATAAAATTCACATTCAAAGGTAAAGTGCGCTAAATAGATAGGACGAAGAAAAGATGAATGAAATAAGTACTATTGAGCATGGGTCTGTTCTATTTTACTGACAGATGTAACCACAAGGTGACGTAGTCATTGTTCTTCCGAACATTCACGGATCTAAGTCCCATATGGGGCTTAGGCAATAAATCCTAGGTGAAATAAGAAAAGAAGGTTACCTTGATGCTGTAAGAAGGTTTGCGTTGACAGCTCCAAGAGCAACCACAGGTATACACAATCGCATCACCCATGCGAGAGCAACGTGAAACTTGTATGCAAATGTCTGGAAAGAAAAGGTAAGCTTATCTATTTCTGGAGAGAATTTCTTTAAAGCCTTTCCTCAAAAAGTGCACAAGACTAGGCTAATTCAACCAAATTTGGATGCTTTTACTGTTTTAAAAATTCGGCAAATATGTTTTGCACGCTCAAGAAGAGGCAAATGAACTGAACATTACGGAAAGAAGAGGGAATTCTAAAAGACGAACGAAAATTAAGCAAATTTTAAAAAAACAAAGAAATTCAGAAAGCAGTGGACACTGTCTCACTATTCTCGCCTTGTTCTCCATAACGCAATTTCTTAATGTGACATATTTTCTGGGGAATCCTTCTCCACAAAAACACAAAAAACCATTATATTCCCTCTTTGGTGCTGGTTAAAATTTCTGAAATTTCTGACATTTCTAAAATTTCTAAACTTTCTCAATTTATCCACTGGTTCATCAACATGTCCTTTCTTTTCTATTCTTCCGCTTTATAAAATACTAGCTTACCCATCGTGCACTACTGCGATCACAAAAAAGGACATTCAAGGATAATCCCCCCCCCCTCCAAGGGAAATTTTCTCTTCCGAAAAAATTATGTTAAAAAATCCCTTCCCACAGAGAATTCCCCTTCATTAGGGAATGGAATCAATAAATTTAAAAACACAAAAATGCACTGAATCGATACGCACAAACATCGATTATTTTCCAAACGTAGTGCTTTCCATAGTAGAGTTAATCACAGACAGATAAAATTTTCCTTATCCCTATACTAACATAGATAACTTAAATTAATTTATTTTGGTTACACACGCAGAGTCAGAAAAAAGATCTGCAAATCAAATTCATTTTTGTATGGAAGATTTTATAGTTAAAACCTTCTCAGGGGTGCACTCAATAACTTCTTAAACTTCTTGCAGACACACATACAATATAATATGATTATATATATATGTATATATTACATAACTGTATGCATTACACGACTATAAGCATTCAAGGCCGTTTCTCGAATTGTTATTCCGACACGTAAAAGCGTAACACAAATGAATATAAACAAGTTTTTGATGCGTTCTTTCTATTTTTTTGACCCCCCCTCCCCTCTCGAAAAAAAAATCTTTTCTATCCCCCCCCCCCCGAAAAAAATTACTGGCTACGGCCCTGTATGTATTATATATATATATATATATATATATATATATATATATATATATATATATATATATATATATATATATATATATATATATATATATATATATATATATATATATATATATATATATATATATATATATATATATATATATATATATGTTGAGTTTATCTCTTTATGTTAAACTGTCTGGATTCGTTAAAAAAGAATAAGAGAATCATCGAAAAGGATGGAGAACATACATTTACAGGCTAGTTCCTATTTAAGACTTAGGAATGTGATATGCCTTTGGCCGAATATACCTTTCGTCTTTTAGTCCGCTTCACGTAGCTGAAATTTTTCAAAGCACCCACTTTTTTTAAAACTCATAACTGTGAGATATATAGATTTCGAGTTTGCCTCTTTGCGTTAGACTGTTTGGATTCGTTGAAATAGAATTGGAGAATCATCGAAAAGGATAAAGAAGGTATATTCTAACGTTTGTCTCTATTTAATATTAAGTAATATGCCTTTCGTATTTTAGTCCGCTTCCCGTAGCAAAAATTTTCAAAGTGCAGAATGATTCGTGGAAGTTATAACTGTGACAATACTCATCAAACAGTTCGTGGTAACGAACTGTAAGTAAGGAGCGACCCGGCTCAATGGTAACCGAAACTCTAGAAAACGGGTTTTTGATGCCAATAGATATATCAAAAGAATCAGATTTCAATGCTGATTTCAAATATATAACTTTCATCAAGTTTAGAGCTACCCATCAAAAGTTACGTGCCTGAGGAAATTTGGCTGATTTTCGAAAAAAAAGGGGGAAAGACCCCCTAAAAGTTATAGAATCTTAATAAAAATCACACCATCATATTCAGCGTATCAGAAAATCCTACTGTAGAGGTTTAAAGCTCCTATCTACAAAATGTGGATTTTTGCTTTTTTTGCCAGAAGAAAGATCACGGATGCGTTATTTGTTTGTTTGTTTGTTTGTTTTTTTTTTTGTTTTTTTTCCCCAGGGGTGATCGTATAGACCCAGTGGTGCTAGAATATCTTTGGAGGGCTCACTTGAACGGAAATTAAAATTTATATTGCCCTTTTTAAGTGACCAAAAAAAATGGAGGGCAACTAGGCCCCCTCCCACGCTTATTTTTTTACCAAAGTCACCCGATCAAAATTTTGAGATAGCCATTTTGTTCAGCATGGTCGAAAATATGATAAATATGTCTTTTGGGATGACTTAATCCCCCGAAGTACCCAGAGGGAGGGGCTAAAAGATATGAACTTTACCCAATGTTAACATATAGTATTGGTTATTCGGAAGTATACAGAAGTTTTCAGGAGGTTTTTTTTCTGCTAGTGGGAGGGAAGGGTGGGTCGGGGGTTATGTTGGAGGATCTGTTCATGAAGGAAGTTTTCATGGGGGAAGGGAAATCGCCATGAAGGGGCGCCGGACTTGCCAGCATTATTTATTGGTTATTGGGAAGTATACAACCATTTTCAGGAAGGATTTTTTCTGGAGGGGGGCTAGAGGAGGGAGTTACTCTGGAGAATATTTCCGTGGAGGATGTTTCTTTGGGGTAAGGGACATTTCTATGAAGGGGGCGCCGGATTTCCAAGCATTATTTAAAAAACGATCAGAAATTAAATAAAAAAAAACCAAGTTTTTTCAACTGAAATGTAAGAAGGAATATTAGAACTTAAAACGAACAGAAATTATAACGTATGTGAGGGGGTTCTCCTCCAAGTCAATACCTCGCTCTTTAAGCTACAGTTTTTTTTTAGTGCTTTCAAAAGAGCTATCTATTCTAATTAAACGGCCTTTGTGATTCAGGGGTTTGTGAATCAAATTTTTTTTAACTTTTAACGTAAAGAGCTTGGTATTGACTAAGGGCAGAACCCCCTCATATACGTAATAACATATACGTAATAAAAAAAAACAATAAAAAAACAAGCGATACGGCTCAATAGTAATCGAAACTTTTAAAAACGGAATTTTGATGTCAATAAATGTATCAAAAGAATGTGTTTATAATGCTGATTCTAAATATATAAATTTTATTAAGTTTAGTATTACTCATCAAAGGCAACAAGCCTGAGGAAATTTACTCGATTTTTTAAAGAGGGGGAAACATCCCCTACAAGTGGAAGAATTTTAATGAAAATCACAACGTCAGATTCAGCGTATCAGAAAACCCTATTACATAGGTTTCAAGCTCATATCTGCAAAAATCTGCAACTTTGAATTTTTGCCAGAAGAAAAATATACGAATATAGAAGTTAGTTACTTAAGTTAATTTGTAAAGACATTCGTTTAGCAAAAGAAAAGTAAAATTTTTATGCAAATAAAAGCTGCATTAACTAAAAAACGATCAGAAATTAAATAAAAAAAACAAGTTTTTTAAACTGAAAGTAAGGAGCGACATTAAAACTTAAAACGAACAGAAATTATTCCGTACATGAAAGGGGCTGTCCCCTCCTCAACGCCTCGCTCTTTATTCCGTATATGAAAGGGGCTGTCCCCTCCTCAACGCCTCGCTCTTTACGCTAAAGTTTTTTATTGTTTTAAAAAAAAATTGTGAGACAGTCAAACTTTAGCGTAAAGAGCGAGGCGTTGAGGAGGGGACAGCCCCTTTCATGTACGGAATAATTTCTGTTCGTTTTAAGTTTTAATGTGGCTCCTTACTTTCAGTTTAAAAAACTTGTTTTTTTTATTTATCTCCCTAAAAGATGAAAAGGATCAAGATTGTTTTTCTTCATCCATAGGGAAAGAAATTCCGGAACCGCACTGGCTAATCTTGACAAACAAGAATATGTAAAAAGGCAAAGAAAAACAGCAAGTGAAAAAAGAAAATTGGTATTTTTCGGTCATGACTCCCCCTCCCCCGTTTTGCCCTTCTCGGTGCAAATAAAAAGAAGTAAAAAGGCCTCAAGAAACCATAGAAGACAAACTTTAAAAAATAATAAAAGAGTAGAAGCACTTTCTAGAATAACGTTGAAAAGGGAATAAAGCTGTTGAATTGCCTCGTTTTGATATTGACCTCTGACATTTTGAAAAATTCCTTTTTCTGACTATCCGTATTATATTTGCTTTTTTCATTTTTTTTTTTTTTTTTGTCTTTAAAGACTAGACAGTGCGAATTTAGCCCACATGGGCTTGTGATAGAAATTTAAAAAAAAAAAAAAAAAACCCAATTTTATAGGTAATTTCATTAGTGAAAAAAAATGTTATTAACCAACATCTACTTGACTGAAAATTTGCTCTAATCAGGTATCTTTCAATCTCATGAACCAAGCCAGATATGAAAAAACAACTTACAATTGCAACAGCGTCCGAGGCTAATATTTCAGCTGGCGACAGTGTAGTGTGGTAAGCTATGGGCCTATTCGTGCCAACGTATAAAAATGTGACCACTACCACTGCGATGTACATAGCACGACCAAGGTTTCTAAAAAAATAATTACAAACTAAACTAAATTTTCACTTGTAAAAAAAAAAGAAAAAAGGACATCAACTTGAGTTCAGCTATAAGTTCTCTCAAAAGGAGTATTTCTCAAGATAGAATATTTTAATCTAACACAAAAAAAAAATACCGAAAGAAAATTGTCAAGAAAGAGACTGACTATTTACAGCATAAAAGAAAAGAAAAACAGAGGAAAGCTTTAAGTATATTTTGCAGGTTACCAAGATTTCATACCAATTTCCTGCTATTAATTTTTTTTTTTTTTTTTTGTGGTCATCATTCATAAAAAAAACTGAGATTTTGCAGATCCTCACACTGCAACTGATTTTTAATGGTATATATTCCTTGAATTTAAGCAGAACTGAGTTTTTATTGAACTTTAGCTAACTTTGAACTTTATTTTTATTAGAAAAACTTTGTAAAAATCATTTTTTTGCGTGTTTTTATTAAAAAAAACTTGAGCAGTTGAGTTAACAACACAAAGCATGTTTCTCTACATAAGATCAGGGTTATCGAACCTCTCTTTGTTATATTCTAATTTTCATAGGAGAGAAAATTAGGCAGTCTCTTTGAAACGTATATTAAAAATATCAGCAGTTTGCTCTTTACTAGGTTGCTAAAACTGTGATGGGAGACTCTAAACCTCTGATGTTTGTCAACGATGGCAATTCCAACGACATTATTTTATGTTTCATAATCTTCTCCACACTAGAAATAACACCAAGTGTCATATCCCTATGCTCTAGCTTTATGAGGTAAGAGCAATAAGCGAAATATACGTATTATTTTAAACTAAATACGTTATTCGTGTTTTGTAAATTGGAAAATGAGAAAACTTTTACGGGAAATGGGAACTTCCTGGGAGGCTGTAAAGAAGAAAGATTTGAACTGGTGGGGACGGAGGAGCGCGTGCGTAGCTGTGTTACCCCTAGGCGGCTTGGCGCTGCAGTAAGTTTTTAGTAGTAGTAGTTTCTTTATGAAAAGGGGGGAAATGTCCTTAGCCGTACACCCTCTTCTGCAAAGATCTTTAGCTCACTAATTAAAGTATATGTTGCCATAGTATGGACCCCACTTCGCTCTTTACTAGGTTGCTGTAATTACGACGCGAGACTGTCAAACTCCAGTTAATGTGTTCCAGTAATGGTGATATCATTGTTATTATTTTATAGTTGCTAACCTTCTCTATTCTGGAAATGGCACCAAAAAGTGCCATTTGTGGTATCATATGCCTCTTTACTGCAGCTTATGGGGTAGTAACTGCAAACAAATATATAAACTTAAGTATGTTACTTGTCTTTTATACAGAATTCAGTTTGCTAATTAAAGTATATTCTCCATTTTTTTTTTCTTTGCTTTACTCATATATAAATATTAGAATAATATTACAACAATACGACTAAGGAATTTTTTTTAGTAAAAAGAAATAAAAGAATTCTGTTAAAAGCACTGGAGAGCTTCAATATGTTTCTAAATATTGCAGGTGTTTTCCAGGCGTCATTTTTCATAAGTTTGATATATAATCAGTTGCTTCTTAAATTCGAACAGATATGAACAAAACGAATTTACAATTTGGGTACTATTATGATATACCCCCGACCTAATAGTCTTCATCTAAGTAGAGCCTGTTTCTCTGAAGCTCAATCCTAATGAAATATACCTAAGTATGATAAAGATGAAATTCTTCAAAAACATTTTGGGTTATATATTTGTTCATTAGGATGGGGGGTGGAGATAAAGTATAGCAGGGGTTACGTACAATATTCTGCATATTGTGTAGTAACAATTGTTTTCTAACTTCACACTGTCCAAATACTTTACCCCCCCCCAATCTGTAAATATGTATAGCCCTAATTACATATTTTCCATCTATTCTGCCCCTTCTTTTTGTCTTGTCTCACGCTAAGCTGAGAGAAACTAACTAAAAAAAAGCTGGTTTTACAATGCGTCAATGAATGAACAATTTGAGTGGTCGAGGATACATCATACAAGTACCCTAATCTGATTGACCGCCATATGACAAAAAAAGAAAAATTTCATTCCAACGCCTCTTTCAATTTCAGGAGAAATTAGGCATTGGATAACATACACATGACAAATAAAGTACGCAACATTCTCTTTGTTTTCACAATCCATTTTCACAAAGTATTTTTACTTTAGCTTTTAGAATTTCGGGTAAAATTCTACTTTAGCTACTTATGACTATCTTGGAAAGGGGTTAGGTTAGGAAAATGAATCTTTCAGGGATGGGTCTACAGGCTAAAGTATGTCCCAGGAAGGAATTTTTAAGTACCTATTTCCACTCCTTCTCCCTCTAGAGGGTCCTAACCTTTGATGACCTTTAGAAATATGTGGGTTATAAAAGTGAAACCTTGCAAAATAGATCTTCTGGTTAAATGAAGCATAACAAAATTGTTTTCAGCTTCACAACTTTGCTCAATCCCAATTTATAAGGTTTTAAAGATGTGCAAATACATTTCCTAAACTTTGGAAATAAAACATTGATAGGGCTGAAAATTCTGCTCAAATAACTGAAATTACATTTTCAGAGCTAAAGCCAGAGAAAAAGAAACTGATAACTGAAAATTAAGGTAAAATGTTGTTTTGTCAAAATTCCAATGGGTATAGACCTGTTATGTAGGTAAATTTCAGGACCCTCTAGAAGGAGAAGGAGTGGAAGTAGGTACTTCAAAATACCATCCCGGGACATACTTTGGCCTGTAGACCCATCCCTGAAACTTTCATTTTCCTAGTCTAACCCCATTCCAAGATAGTCAAAAGTAGCTAAAGTAGAATTTTACCGAATATCGTTTTCATTATCAAGTCATGAAAGCAGTTTAAAATTGATTTAACCTGTTTCAATTCATTACTATAAATAACTGTTTTTTCGTATTTCCGCCACATTGTTTATACAAGAAAGTTTACCCTTCAAATTCTGATATTTTCATCGAAAAATTGCGGTGTCTTTTGCAAAGGTACGAATCAGATGAGCAAAAATGAGGAGAAGTAAATTAAATTCTTTCAGTTGTTCATAGTTAAAGTTTTGCAGCAGGAGACGTATCTGCGTTAATAAAAAAAAACTTGGTTTTTATCAGATGTGTCAATTAGAATTTGTATTATCTAGTCCAACTATAGTCTAGCTATGTATTTGCACATTAGGGGGGGGGGGGGTAAAGTATAGCGCGTCTGCATGCCTAATGTGTT
This sequence comes from Artemia sp. Qi Xiang Cuo, assembly GCF_049724085.1. Classification (NCBI taxonomy): domain Eukaryota; kingdom Metazoa; phylum Arthropoda; class Branchiopoda; order Anostraca; family Artemiidae; genus Artemia; species Artemia sp. Qi Xiang Cuo. The sequence goes on from NC_142804.1 coordinate 63,564,993, forward strand.
AGGTACAATTATTCTGCATATTATGTAGTAAGAATTGCTTTATAACTTCACACTGTCCAAATACTTTACCCCAGCCCCTATTCTGAAAATATACAGCCCAAATTAAGCATTTTCAATCTATTCAATCACTTCTCTTTTTATTTTTACACAATAAGCTTAAAGAAACTAACAAAAAAAAAAAACGGTTCCATAACGCGTCAATGAATGAACAACTTGAGCAGTAGTTGGTTTATCGTACAAGTACAAATCTTTTTTCTTCGTTAAATTTCATTCTCCTATGCAATAAATTTAAAAAGAAAAAAATTACTAAATAGGGTTTTCCTGCCATTGCAATGTGTGTATATGTTACCTTGAACGTTGGTGAATGTCTATATTCACCGTCGAATGTCCGAAACGTCCGAAATACGTTTTTTCTCCTTGGGTTTAGTCAGCGTTGCCACTCAACTTTTTCAGTTTTATGCAAGGTTTGATTGTGACAGGTTAGGTGATAGTTGACATTAACCAGATTTAGGATATTCACAGTAACACGCATATTTGTTTTAAGTTTTTAACTTGCTCCTTACTTTAGTTGAACACCCTTTTCTATTTGTTTAATTACATTTGATGAAACTGTTAAGTTTTAGGAATGCAGTACTTTTGGTAACGCAGAAAATACGATTAATATTTCAATGATCGCTGTTTGGATTTTGATGGGTAATCAAACAGTTCGTGGTAATAACTGTAAGTCCGGCTCAGTAATAACCGAAACTCTAAAAACTGAATTTTGATACCATTTGATATATCAAAGGAATTGGCTTATTATGCTGAATCCAAATATATAAGCTTCATTAAGTTTAGTTTTACCCATCAAAAGCTACACGCCTGAGAAAATTTGTCTGGTTTTCTAAAAAGGGGAATAGACCCCCTCAAAGTCATATATAAGTTTAATGAAAAATACACCATCAGATTCAGCGTAACAAGTACCCTACGGTAGAGGTTTCAAGCTCTTATCTACAAAAATGTAAAATTTTGTAATTTTGCCAGAAGAAAGACCATGGATGCGTGTTATTTATTTGTTTTGTTTTTTTTTTTCAGGGGTGATCGTATCGACCCAGTGGGCCTAGACCACCGAGAGAGGGCTAATTCTATTGGAAATGAAAGGTTCTAGTGCCCTTTTAAGTGACCAAAGTAATTGGAAGGCAAAAAAGCCCCCTCTAACTCCACCTTTTTCCAAAAATCGTCCGATCAAAATTTTGAGATATCTTTTTTCTTCAGCACAGTTGAAAGGCCCAATAACTATGTCTTTAGAGATAAAATGACCCAATGCAAGCAAAATTAAAGGCAATTTTTTGCCAATATTGCCCCTTATTAAGTTGTTTTCCTTGTATTTTCTTTATTTATACGAACTTTCTTGTGTACTAATAACTGCACTAATTGCTAATAAACAAAAGCATATTTAGGATCGCCATAAACAGCTGATCCTTTGATTTAGTGTTATCAATAGTTATTCTCTTACACTTTCGTTATAGGATCAAAATCTAGTGGCAGGCAATCAACGATGGGGAAACACACATTTTTTCCATGGTTTTTCAATATTCTACCTTTTTTCTTTTGGTTTCCTTATAATTACTTTATAGTCCCAAATTTCCTGCCGGCGCGCATGCCAAAAGATTTCAAGCCACTATCATTTGATGAAGCAAAACATTCTTCTCGTACAGAATTGTAAGCGAAAAGCATCCAACCCCTATGCAACTCACTGAGCTTCTGATTATAAGATACAATCTTCGAAACAAAAAATAACACACGATATAATCTTTGTTAGCCATCAAACAACAAATAAACATTTTAAGCTATGTTATCAACTTACCTTTCCGGATGTTTTAACTCCTGGCTAACTAGGTTTAAAGTCGTAAAACTTCTGCATGAGAAGAGGCAGCTATACATGGCCATTATAGTTCTCTCTTACCCCATTCTCGTTTCCGTGTTAAACGTGATTTCTGAGTTGTTAAAGGTGAAGTATTCTCTATGACCTTGAATAAAATACAAACATAAGTACAGCTTAGATAAGATTCAATTCAATTTATTAAAACATTATATAACATATAACATTAATCCAAGTGGTGGCTCAAAGAAAGACATAAAAGCACTTGATACTGGGCCAGTTTTTTTTATTTTATCTTTCAAATAATAAAAAATATCTGGATAACCTTCTGGTGATGAATTTCGATAAGAAGATGTCAAACACTTAGCCAAAGATTCATCTTAAAAGGTTTTTCAGCCAATAGAATTAGTTGGCAATTTAAAAAATTTTGTTTTCTTTATGATGAACTTTTAGGTAAATATACAGGTAATTATCAAGAAATATTGAAGGATATTTTAATGTAATTGCTCTTTCATTTTTCTTGATTTTTGTATATACACAGGGTTTTCTGACTAGCTAGGAGGGCTTTAAATTTATAATTGGTTCCAGGAACCAATAAAGCACTTTGTTTTATAACCCAGCTCAGGCCCGTATTGTCTGTCTTGGTTCAAGTTTTATATTTAGGTTTCTTTGACTTATGGAGTGCTAACATGGATAGTACTAACCTTATTTTATATGCATATATTTTTTTTTAACAATTTTACTAGTATGAATGTATTTCACAAGTTTTACATAACACAGGGATACCATAAAAGTGCTTTACGGTAGACGCTCTGCCTCACCGGGCAAGGAATTTTACAGCTCCGAAACACATTTAGGCAGGTGGTATTCCTCTGAGGATCCCTAATGGGATGTAATCACTTGGAAACATTATGTTAGATGTAAGGTGCTTTTCCTTGTAAATTTACAATGGTTCACATTTGTCAATGACGACTTTGCATGGATTTAGACATTTCGATTTGGTTGACCGCTCGGTTATACTGTTTTGTCCTAGGTAACTGGATAGATATGTAAGGCCAAGACCTCGCTCAAGTGCTCATTTACCTCAATTGCTGGATTAGTAAGACAATGCATCTCTTTCTCTCTCTCTTTTCGACTTGATGCATCACAATAAAAGCTATCAAAGATTACAATTAAGTATCGAGTTTCAAGTCCTCTTGTGCGAAAATGCCTCTCTATCTGGATGAATATCTCTTAATCTTTTCTTATCCTTGCAGCTTCCTATAAACCATAGTGGAACCTCTACGAAAAAAACTGGACAAAAAAAAGTCTATTTCTCCAAAGTTCGTTGTTTCTGATATACTTTAAGGATTTTAAATTTAAAGTCACATGTCATAATAAAACCCCACGATCAACACGTCAAAATCTTAAAAAAAATTCTACGCCAGGTTTTGTCACCCTCCAATCCTCATTTGGACCTTCGGAGATGCCAACCTAGGGGGTGCTGTCTTCCCACTACCTGGTGTACTTCACGGTGTGCCGTACAGTTATACCATACTTGACATAGTTCAGCCATACTTGGCACTGTCCCCAAAATGCTTGACCCAGTTCCACCATGCTGGGCACGTGCCACCAGGTGTACATGATTTCTGAGAGAATGAGCGATCCCTTGTTATCAACTAAGCATGGGCACTGTTACTGTTTTCTGTTTCTGTTCTGTTTTTAAAGTACCTGTTTCTGTTCTGTTCATGAAAAAAACAGAAACAGAACAGAAACAGATGATCTGTTTTTATTTACCTGTTCTGTTCTGTTTCTGTTTTTATAATAGCTATTTCATCCTGTTTCTGTTTTTTTGCTACCTGTTTTTCTTCTGTTTCTGATTTTATTTAAGTAATACGACAATGAGATATTTGAGAATTTTGAACTTACAAAATGATTTTTAAACCATAATTTGAAATTGTGTAGAAGTGTGGTTACGCCTCATGCGATTTCTAGAATCGGAACGTAAGTAAAATGATGGAACTCAGTCTGTCAAGCGTATCAAATAGTGCTGTTTGATTGTTTCAGCTAGGCAGAGTTAGGGACTAGAATTCAGATGATAGTAGGTATTTGCGTAAGTGTTAGTAGTGGCGAATCCATGGAGGACCTGGCTCCCCCCTCCAAGATTTTTTCTGGCACCCTCATTCCTTACTTTTTTTCATTCTTTTTTTAGAATAAATTTGTCAATTTCGTCAATTATTGGTACCTTTGTCACACTGGGCCCCTACAAGATTTTGCTCATTGGTGGCCTTGTCACATTAGGCCTCGCCAGAGATTTTACTTTAGATTCCGCCCCTGAATGTTAAGATGGTAAAGGTGCAGTTTAATTCCACTAAAATGACGTATTCCTTACAGTATCTTTATTCCATTAATTGAGCAGAAAAGTTGCACAGTTACTGTCCAGGAGAAACAGGATACAAACAAATCATTATTACTGTGTATCCTGGTTCTAGTGGCAGGGATAGGGCATCTGTCTCCTACATTACATGGGAAATAATTTGCACCTTTAGCCGCGAGAACTTTAATCTAACTGTTTTTATAAAATTTATGCTGCTAAATAACATTGACTTGCTACGATTACCGTGCTGACCTATACATGATAAATACTGATTATTAATTTGTAAAATTCTCTTAAATTCTTAGTAAGAGAGCAATGTAAATGTATTGAAGTCTTGTCCAGTAAAAATGTACGTTTTTGCAGGGAAATCTTTATTGCATAAAATAACAAGATAGCCAAATATACTTTTTCTCATGTTACTAAAATCAATTGAAATCCTTTCAAGGAAAAGCCTAGAGTTGAAACTAGCTGATTTTCTGGAAGGGACAAATTCTTATAAAATGCTGATATACTTTTCTCATTCAGTAGGATACCAATCTTCCGGTGAACACAGTATTTTTTTACCATACAGAAAAAAAAATTCAAAAAATTAACAATAAGCGGTGAATTATTTCATGTATCTGTCTCATAAATACCAATTATAGACAAGCTTATTCCCGTAAAAATTAATACTGAGCTTCAAATGGTCTAAGTTGTTATGAAACCGTAGTTGGGATATGTAATTTTGCTTTTATAAGCAGACAGATGCTTTGGCTTATTGTGCCAACAAAACTGCTCAGGAGGCAATTGGTCCCTTTCCCCCTAGTTATACCAGTGAGGTGAAAGAGGTCAGATATTTGGGTGGAGGTGCAATTTTTAAAATAGTAGGCTACGGGAAGGTGCTTCTAATTTTGTAAAAAAAAAAATCCTAAAATCAACCTTTGTGCTAAGAAAAGCATGATGTCATTTTCTGATGACGACTTGGATGTTCCAACTAAAACTTCTAAGCTATCTCTCTAGGTATCCCATTTGAAATAGGAATCACAGAAAGTATCAGGTGCAACTTCTGCAACGTGTCTCTAAAGGCTAATGGAGTCTCTACCACGACGTTTATATACCATCTTAAAAGGAAGGATATAATTGACGTGCATAAAAGTAAAGTATATGCGGCTGGTGCAGTAAATAACAATTTCTGTATTGTGTATCGAATAGGTGAATTCCAGAAATAGTTGGCTACCTACTTACAATTTTTCCAGAATTTCTTGAATGTAATGTCTTTATTGTCTGGCATACAGAAAATAAATTTAAGAATGAGTTTGTAACTTACTTACAGTCTTTTCATAAATCCTTTAGTACAGTTTTTGTATTTTTCGTTCAAGAGGTGAATTCAATTTTATCATAATTTCTCGAATGAAATTTCTGTATTGTGTATCCAAGAGGTGAATTCAAGGAAAAGATTGTTACTTACTTACAACTTTTTCAAGCTATTTTACATTACAACTTTTTAAACCCAAACCAACTCAAAGAAATATATATCAAGTCAGGCTGCTGCCTAAAGAAAGCTCGCAATAGCCAAGCAAGTGACACAGAGAATAATGAATTAGTGAAATATAGAATAAGAAGAGTAGACATACGACCATTCCTTATTTCTAATCAATCAAAACAAACTTCTCTATGGAAGCTCTGCTACAAAACCTTGTTTAAAGACAAATTGGCACTTACTGTGTGTGTTAGGCCAGATATGAAACAGCTTATTTAAAATACAACAGGGGGCTTGAAAGCACCATCCTGGGGAACTGGGCATCATCACATAAATGTTGCTGCCAAAAAAAAAAAGTTAAACAGAAGGCAGGTGAAAATGATTCAGCCTGCTTTTCTGTTCCTTTTTCTGAAAACTACGGAAGTGAAGACACTTTTGCGGAAGAACCTGATTAGATTGATGCAGGGTGGCGAAAGTAATGGAGAAGAATAGTGGGGAGCTGGGAGTCTGTCAGAAAACGAGGTCGCATAATAGGCTATCCGATGAAATGTTGAACAGTTTATCTGGATCCTTCAACATTTGGAAGGTTTTCACTTGGGGGACGTTGTCTGGTCTTTCAGTCTTTGGCACCATTACTGTAGAATATATTAAGTAATGGTGCAGAGACTGCAAGAGACGCCACTCCAACTCGCGTTTGTACTGCTGAAGTCCTTGAGGCTATGGTAGAGTCCGATGGGGAAAGCTAATTCCAGTGGTTTTTGGATACAACAGGTCTCAAAATCGTAAGACGCTCCTGCAGTGTTAGCAGCTCTGCCGTAAATGCCTTAAGATCTTTTGAGGAGAAACTGCTAGTCTATTTTTTAAAGTGTTGTAGAGCTTTCCCGTAAGGTTTTTCTTATTCATTAATTTAAATAAATACAGTAGTGCAAATTTATATAAATCATAGTGCAAAAGTGCAATTTTCTTATATTACACCTTTGAATTATTGTCAGATCCAGATTTTCTTAGGGGGGGGGGGAGGGATCGACTAAGAAATAAAATTAGTATTCTTGGATTGTGTGATTATAGCTAGTTATAGTTGAGGATGTCACTATCCTTTCTCCTTTGGGAATGGAGTATGAAAACGAACCTACATAATCAAAAGCATGTCCACTCGTATTCTTAAAACAAAATTTAAAATAGTAATAATTTCTATGATAGAGCAAGTGCATGCGCTGGAGAAAGTACTTTGTGCCGCAAAGCAACGGAAATTTTAAAAATAAATTGTCAAAAGCTACAATTGTCGTTATATTTCCATCCCTTTCAAAACCTATTCAAGAGAAGAGAATTATTAAAGAAAGTATTATGTAGCAAAGAGTCTAAGTTCCTTTGAAATTCAGAATTTGAGAAATTTCACATTACTTATTTTCTTAAGAATGAATTTGGTGGAGAGCATAGAACAATATTTTGTAGCGTAAAGCACCGTAAAAATTTCCGAAGTACCCTTAAACCATTAATTTGTCTTTTGAAAAATGTTCACACAAATTGGCTTGGAAATAATTAATCTTAAGAGGCTGTTTTAAGCTGCAAAGTAACAATTTTTTTAATTGGCAGTAAGAAGTGTCATTTTCCCGTGCATTTTTCTTCTTTCATGCTTTTGTTTAAGATGGCTTCCATACATCTGGATAGAGTAGGGGGGAGGAAAAGCATGGTCTGGAGGAGAAAATTGTCCCCTGCCAAATCAACTATTTGCTCTGCTCAAATACTAATGACTTTGAGCTGACTGCGTAATTTCATGCTGAAAATTATTTTTGTTTCAATTGTCTCGAAGTCTCGAATAACTAGTATGTATTATAAATATAAAAGTGTATTTTCGGAACGGGAAAAGGGAAGAAAAATAACCATAAAGAAAAAATTATAGCGATATTTATGTGCGCAGACAATTTTTCGCCCCTGTATTACAAAAACTGCTCTTTTTTGCGGAAAAAATGCTGCAAGAGTACTAGGTTTTCTTGAAAGTGTCACCGCCACAGAAAAGCACTACCCATGGCAAGTGTAGTTTTTGATCAGAAACAACTGTTTGAACAGCTGTTTTTTATATCAAAAACGGCTGTTTTCTGTTTTTGCCAAAAAACAGATCAGGAACAGAAACAGGTCTTTTGTTTTTTGTTGACCTGTTCTGTTTCTGTTCTGGTTTATTCAAGCCCTGTTTATTTTTTTTCTGTTTCTTCAGAAAAACAGAACAGTGCCCATGCTTATTATCAACTGCATTTACCATTATGTAACGTATAGATAAATTCAAATTATCCAAATCATGCATGCATCCAACAGAGTACATAAACTATTATATGTTAGGTTAAGGAAAACAAGCTCAAAGAGTGATCTCACAAATTCTGACAGAAGAAGTAAGAAAATTTGATAAGCCTACCTGTAACAAGTTGGTAAACTCCTATGCTACTAATAATAGCCAGAGCCACAACTTGGAAAATTCCCAGAATGTTCTGAAGGATCGTAGAGCATTTCATATTCCAGCAGTTGATAAATGCCAGTAAGCCTAAATGGTCACATAAAGCTTAGTAAAATCCCAAAACAAGACTTTAAAAAAACAAAAGAATTATTCAAATTTGCAAGGAAAAACCAGAACACATCTTGCGCTTTACAGAAGACAAAATACGTTTAAAATGTTTTCACCTTACTTACTTCCATAAATGAAAAATTATCAAAGCCTTAATGAAGAAACGTCAGTATTTAACTGACAATCCATGGTAATTTGTTTGTTTTTCAGTAAAGCGCAAATTGTGTTCTGGTCTTGAGAGGGCATAGGGGTTATCAGTTCAACTCATGTTAATTTTTGCTCGTTTTGAGTTACATTTACTTATTGATAGTGACTTGTGGTAGTTTTACGCTTGATAAATAATTTGATTTTATTTTTGCTCATTTTTGGTTTAATGGAGTTCTTTACTTTTCTTTGAAAAACCTATATTGTGGAAAATACAATCTACAGTTGAAATCCCAATTTTTTTTACTGATAACTCATATTCATGCCAAGAGTTCATGTTTTTTTTGCTTAGAAGTAAACGGAATATAAGACAATCCATCAAACAGATTTGCTGAACAATTGATAATTCATCAGAAACTGAATTTTTACCAAGCATTTGAAAGGAAATACAATTTTATACAGTACAAAAGAAACGCAATGAAAACTTGCCGCGTCTCGTATGCTCATTTTATTTTTCACAACTTCAGTGATGGCAGCCCTTATTTTGTATTTACAATACATAGGAAAAAGAGAGAGAGAGAGTCCCAGGACAGTCCCAAGTACGGAATCTTATGTGTCATTGCAATCATGTAATTTTTTTCAATAATTATGACAAAAACACTGATTTTAATTCATAAAGGAATTGACCAGAATCGATTCCAAAAAGTTGGAATCGGCAAACCAGAGGCAGTAAATGATTACTGTAAACCTAATATTTCCCAAGACAGTTCATGGAACTCTACGAAACATTTTTGATATCTTAACTGAAATTTTTGATCCTTCCACAAAACAACAAAATGGCTACTGCCAAATTCAAACTTCTGCAGATGCCCTCTGATAGAGATACTTCCCTACAATTTTTGGGGTATTTTTTGCTAGATGGCTTCACCGTATGTTAAGCCTGTCCCAAGTATGGAGGTGTCCCAAGTACGGGGCTTTCCAGGCCTAACTGTATTATAAAGCTCTTTCGAAACTCTTTTTAGGATTATATTTTATTTAATTTTTTAAGTTCAAGACATGTTATAGATATGTTTCTGGCTTAGCTGGAGCTTGCCCAAGGCTCTAAACCATTATGTTCAAAGTCCATGAATATCTGGTGCTTAGCGTTAACTTAACTGAGGTAAAACAAAAAGCTTGATTCACTGTTATATCACCATCTTGCACCATCATTAAAGCAATGGATCGACACGGCATCATTTTTGAGGTAGCTGTGTTCAGGTTTGAAACGGTTTTAGGAGTACTTAAGGGAATGAGGGAATATAAGGTCCTATCCACAATATCAGTGTAAGCTCTACCCAATAGAAAAAGTAAAGTATAGTGGTTCTTTGGACTTCAGTTGTAATTGAGCTATAGTCAACTTAAGGGGTTTTACCTCAAATTCTAGTTGACTTTTCATAACTTCTGTCACTTCTTAGAATCAGCGCGTATAGTGACTTATGAATGTTGGGAATTGTTGCTTAAGAATTTTTGATAAAGGTGCATTAAGGGTGTCTATAAAGCCTTATTTGAGTTCCTTTGAAAATTCTGCTTGACAGTTTGAGAATTGTCTTACTGGACAAAGATGCCAACTTCTGATGTTCGGACCTTGCCCTAATTATGATTGACCTGACTAAAGCTGCCTAAAAATGCACCGTTTTTTTCTAATGAAAGTAAAAAGTGAGGCTTTATTTTAAAATGAACAAAAATTATTGTTTTACAGCCTATTTAGCATAAATATATAAAATTTCTGCAAATAAACCGACTGATGTGATTTCTCTGTTTGAGGATGATGTAAAGTAATGCTTTACTGAGAACATAAAATCGTGTAGGATTTTATGTACAGTAGAAACATTAAGTACTTTAGGATATTTTTGCTGTAATAAAATAAAATGTTTTTGTTTGCTGGGTTTTGTGTTTCGACAAACTAGGAAATCTAAGGGAGCTCTCAAAAAACCCTTGTCAAAAAAGCAAAATCAAAAAACCTTTAGCTGAGAGAAACCCTCAAACCAGTGTTATGAACACTGGAGACTTTGTCTTAGTATTTGAAAAGGGCATGAAAAAAGGAAAGTGCCATAGTGTTGGTGAAATTGTTTCAAAAGTGGCAGAGAAAAAAGAAGTACAGGTTCGGTATTTCAAGAGGGTCGCTCCATTGTTGAAATTCATCCCCACTGATGCTTTATACTGGTATAGTTCTACCGAAATCGTGATGATCTTGCCAAAGCCTGAGCCTTCCGGACAGACCAAAAGACAGACTAAACATTTTGTCTTTCCCCTTGGTTTGTCACCATTCAACATGTTGTGAACAAGAGAACGACTTCTGGTTTCAGCCTGTTTTATACAGCTCTGCTTTGTTCTTCAATTTTTTAAGTTTGAACTTAGAAGCTTTATTTTTTCATAATGCTTTTTGCCTATGTCTTTTTGTCACCTTTAAAACAGTTGAAATGGGCAACTTTGATATTGATTGTATTTTTTTTTTGCTCTTTTGGATTCTTAAAAAGCCTTCCTTGCATTAAAAACTGGCTTTTAATAACAATTAAAAAAAAACACTCAAAATTTTTTGTTTGGCTTCTTTATAGAATATATGTCATGTAGGATAAGGCTGAACTGCTGTTTTTTTATTGCTTTTGGCTGCTCTTTTGGATATTATTCAGTTTTCTTTTGGGGATTTATTCCAAAAGGGCTGTAAGTTATGCCCTGGGGGCATATAAGGTTTTTTTATAGAAAGTGGTGTAGAAACTTGAAAAGAGCTCATTTGATTGGAGATTAAAAGGGCTAGTGCCATTTTTAATAGTCAAAAGTGATTGAAGGGCAACTAATCCCCCTGTCACACCCACCATTTCCCCAAACACATCCACTCAAAATTTTGAGATAGCCATTTTGTTTAATGTAGTTTTAAATTTTGGAAATTAGGTATTTGAGGATGACAACCCACCCCACAACCCACAGGGCACTGGTTGCAAGCTATGCCCTGGGTCATATAAGGCTTTTAGAGCAAGTGTTGTTGTAGACATTTCAAAAAGGGCTCATTTAATTGGGAATTGAAAGGGCTAGTACCCTTTTAATAGTCAAAAGTGATTGGAGGGCAACTAACTTTCCCTCTCACACCCACCATTTCCACAAAAATATCCAATCAAAATTTTGAGATAACTACTTTGTTCAATGTAGTTTAAAGTTTGAAAAATCAGGTCTTAGAGGATGACAACTCCCCCCCCCACAACCCCCAGGGTAAGGGTTGCAAGCTATGCCCTGGGGCATCTAAGACTTTTAGAGTAAGTGTTGTTAAAGAAATTTCAAAAAGGGTTCATTTGATTAGATGAAAGGGCTAGTGCCCTTTTAATAGTCTAAAGTGATTGGAGGGCAAATGCCCCCCCGGTCCATCAATTCCTCCGACACTTCCGATCAACATTTTGATATAGCAATTTTGTTGAACATAGTTGAAGGGTCTGAAAATTATGTCTTTTAGTGTAAAAAATCCCCCTAGCCTAAGGGCAAGGGTTTTAAGTAAGGTTTTAAGTTCTGCCCAAGGGCATATAAGGTTTTTATAGAAAGTATCGTCATATAAACTTTGGAGGGGGCTCATTGGATTGGTAATCAGATGCTCTTTTTAAGAGCCAAAGTGATTGGAAGGCAGCTACCCCCCCCCCCCCACACACACACACACACAAACATTGAATTACCCCAAAATGCATCTGATATAAATTTTTACATAGTGTAACGTGAGTAAAATGCGATATATTTAAAATACAAAAATAAAGTTCCCTCTTTCTAAAGATAATTCCGATTTCCTCTAATTAAGTTTAAATCTAGTGACAAAAAGAAATAAAAGTCCCTAATCAGCAAAGAGAAAATTGCAGTTAGCCTAAGACAAAGCATGACACTATCCAGCTTTGGATTTCGCTACGACAGTGGGAAATAAAAAAAGATGCGATGCACAATATTTCTAAGGAAGTTTAAATTATAAGAGTCGTGTGAACGTTTTAATCATCAGAAATAATTAGGACAGATTATTGGACGGAGAGTTCGGCCTACCTCAGGACTTAGGCCAATCGTGGGGTAGTTCCCACGGCACATGATCAGGACTTAGAAAATATAGTGAAGAAAAGTGTTTTTCGCGCTCATTATTATTATCGATAGAACTATTTCGGCGTTCAAGCTTTGCAATTCTTTCATTGTTGTATCTCAGTCACCGTTGTTGTCATTTGAAGTGACCCACTGCTGTTCACCTAAATATGTAAGTCTCAATAAATCTATTGCTTTTTATTTGTGTTTATTTCATTTTATATGTCTGTATCTAGTCTAATAACAGGTAATTAGTTCACATATCTCCAGGGTACGTTCCCAGGGAATCTGATCTCCAGATAGCTCGAGGAAAAGAGGTCACATTTATATGGCTACACACTTTATTTTCTCTCAATAATTGAGGGTGGCGCAGGCCTTGATAGCACAATCTTTAGCGCTATAAGCGGCGCTATCGGAGAACTTATAAGGTGTAAGTTCGCGGCTTTAAAGTACGACATTAGATTTGACGCGGTCAATATTTATGACCACAATTGCCTCAGTCATCTCTTTTATAGCCACAAATTTCTTTTATAGCCACAAAATTTCTTTTATCGCTACAATAGTCATTCTATTCAAAATAGTCTAAGAATTATATTACAAGGCACTTGGGGTTGAAATAAACCCCAGAGATTAGGGGCAAGGGTTGTAAGTTATGCCCAGAGGGTATTTAAGGTTTTTATGGAAGAAATGGTTGCTTAACTTTACAAGACGCTCAGTCTTTTTCCCTGAAAAAGAATATGTCAACATAAAATGAACAGAAATTAATTAAAAAACTTTTCCACAAGATAAGTTTTTCAAAAAGAGTAAAGAACTCCATAAAACCAAAAATGAAAAAAAATAGGACCAAATATGTAACAAGCATACAAATAGGGTTCTATAGCCCTATGCTTTCTAAAAGCCAGAATGTAATTTGTACTTTACTGAAAAAATTCTTATAAAAGTTTTCATTTTTGTAACTAAGAAATCAAAAATTAATTAAGATTTTAAGGAATGAATATCAGCATATGTATATTAAACTGATAATGCACATTTTTTCAGTGAATTCATTTGATTTTTTTCAGTAAAGTACAAATTATATTCTGACTTATGGAAAGCTTAGGGTTTTAGAACCCTACTCATATTGATTTTTGCTTGTTTTGAGTTTGACCCTGTTCTATATTTTAATTTCTGTTTGTTCTGGGTTTCATTTATTTATTGATACTGATTTGTGGTAGGCTAATTGTATGCTTGTGAGATTATTTGATTCTATTTTTGTTCATTTTTGGTTTAATGGAGTTCTTTACTTTTTTTTGAAAAACTTGTTTTGTGAAAAAACTTTTTCTAATCAATCAACAAGAAATGAGCAACAGACAAAACCAAAATTTAAATGACTGATTCAAAAATTGAATCAGGAACTAGATAAAGACTAAGGCAATAAACTAACATGGCTTTGTATTTGGAGTTCAAAAATAGGTGGCAATTTTCTAGTGGAAAATCCAGTAAAATTCTACTTTATCTGCTTTTGTCTATCTTGGAGAAGGGTTAGCTTAGAGAAATGAAACTTTCAGGTATGAGTCTACAGGCTAAAGTATGTCCTGGGAAGTTATTTTGAAGTACCTACCTCCACTCCTTTTCCCTCTGAGGGCCCTGATCTTTGATAACCCTTAAAAATCTGTGAGTTATAGAAGTGAAACGATGCAAAATAGATCTTCTGCTTAGGCTAAATGAAGTACAACAAAAAATTTTTCAGCTTCACAACTTTTCTCAATCCCAATTTATAAGGTTTTAAAGATATGCAAATACATTTCCTAAATTCTGGAAATAAAACATTGATATGGCTTAAAATTCTGCTCAAATAAATGAAATTGCATTTTCAGAGCTAAATCCAGAGAAAAAGAAACTGATAACTGAAAATTAAGGTAAAATGTTGTTTTGTCAAAATTTCAATGGGTTCATTTTCAAAATTTCAAACTTTAGCCTATAAACCCATTCCTGAAAGTTTAATTTTCCTTACCTAAACCCTTTCCAAGATAGCCAAAAGTAGCTAAAGTAGAATTTTACCAAATACCTTCCCATGACATATCTTAGCCTGTAGACCCATCCCTAAAAGTTTCATTTTCCTACCTAACCCCTTTCCAAGATAGCCAAATGTATCTAAAGTAGAATTTGGTAAATATATACCAAATCATATTATTGAGTTAGGAGTAAAGTGAATACACCATTTGATGCCTTCTTTTCTGCTGATTACAAATATAATAATCATTTCTATCGGAAATGAATTTTAGCCCCCCCCCCCCCTATATATGCCAATTCAGGGTATGTGTTTCTACATTAGGGGGGTGGGGTAAAGTTTAAACTTATCTCCCATTTACATCAGAAACAAAATTTACCCCCCCTAATGTAGAAATATATACCCTGAATTGGCATATATATATATATATATATATATATATATATATATATATATATATATATATATATATATATATATATATATATATATATATATATATATATATATATATATATATATATATATATATATATATATATATATATATATATATATATATATATATATATATATATATATATATATATATATATATATATATATATATATATAACCAAACTTGACTTTTTAGAAGTGTCCGTATAATGCATCAGAACCCAGTAAGGTATACAAATAATGCAGTTCTATTAGTTAGGTACATAAGCGTCAGGTTTGTGCATTTTTTGGTAAAAGCATGAAAATTGGCAGACATATGCAGGAAAATATGGAAATTATGACTGGGGGCAGAACCAAATTTTTCGACGTGATTATCAAGCCGAATTTAGGGATATCCCGAATTTCGGGAATATCCCATAATTTTCAGAGTGGGATATTTTTCCAATCAGAGGGTCGTTTCTGACTATTTTGTTTCTCCTGATCCCAAAAATGTGCTTACTTTTCCATCACTATGCTCCATGCACTTCTGAGTATTTTCCGCTTTCAGATTTTGTATTTTTCATTGCAATCAAATAGAAGCTGGTGAACAGGCTACAGAAAATGTGAAGAATCGACTAAGTCACAAATTCAAATTTGTCTCCGTGATTACGCGCTACTTTGCGTTTTTTCCACGTAAAGAAAAAAAAACGCGAATTTTGAGAATGAGTGATTACCGTGTTTAAAATCTCTCTTCTGAATAATTTGAATCTCTCAATTCCAAAAATGTGGTTATTTTTGCAACCTGATTCTTGTTTCAGGATTTACCTGTTCCAAAACCACAATTTCTATGCCATACTCCAATAAGAACTCATACCCTCCCTGTAACGTTCCAAAGGAGATCATACGTTTTTGACTGTAAGTAATTAATTACCGTTTCAGATCTCCTCAATAAGCTTTCAGAAAAAAAGAATCATTTATTTAACTCAAACAGCTTGACTTAAGGAACTTTGGACAAAAGAAGCATACTATTATGATGATAAAATGTAGAATACTAAACTACTTCAGGTATTTCAAAACAGTTAAACAATCACATGGATCATAGGAATAAAATAGCCGATTTTGACTTGTTTCATCATAAAGATTTCTAAAAAAAAGAAAAGGAGGTGCTCACGGACAGGATACAGGTTGAAATTGGCTTCTGACTATTAAAGCTACAAAAAGTGCGCAACGGATTGTACTGACTATCACAACTTTTGCACGAACAGAAACCTGTGCTTTTAAGGGGACCATTTGCATATTTGCACTTTGTTTTACAGCCACATTTGAGCAGTTCTTTGCAAATTATCGCTGACTCAGGAAGGTTAGTCAAGAAAGACTCCCAGCTTCCTTCATGCTTCACCCAACCGTATAAACCTTGATCCAGTGGGGAAAGTTCCAGACAACACAATGATGCCCATATCCAGGCCTGCAAGTAAGCAACTTTGGTATGCTACTCAAGAGCAGCCACTGTTGGGGGCAGTCTTTCCATTCTGGCTGTTTTTTGTGTGGAAAGCTGCTTCCACAGACTGTTCACTTCAGACAAGCAGCTTGATTTTATGTACAAAATGATGACAAACTGCTGGATGTCTGTAAAATGACAATCTAGGAGTGGGGCTCCTGATGTACTCAGAGTAATGAAAGCCAGAAGAATGGATTCCACAGATTTCCAGGTCAACCCAACACCATGCTTTCCATGAAAAGCAAAAGAAGAAGTTGTATTGCATCCAGAGAAGGCATGCAAAAAGAGAAAGCTGTGAGACATATCAGGTCTTAGACAATGAGTAATATCATGAATCGGCAGTATTTTTGTATATGTTCCGTGCCCATAGATGAAAAAACAGGTTTCCAATCTGAAGCTGCTGGAACAGAGCTGTTGCAATCACAACTACATCAGAATCCAAAGTTCTGATGGCTATGAAGTTATAGTTACACTGGACCTGATGGAAGCCATGGAACAGCACACAAGTGTCACCTTCTTTGTGGTTGGTAAGTGTGAGGTCTTTACAAAAAGCGATATCGCGCGTTGAAATAACTGTGTCTCCAAGAGTGGCCACTACAAAGATGTCTTACAGTTCCTGGAATACCACAGTTGCCAAAAATTGGAAGAGTCTACTCGTTCTCAGTTGATTTCAAGGTATTGAGGTTGATCTCAGAGGTATTTCGAGTTGCATTTTTAAACCCGAAAATGGTTTATTCATTCAGACCACAGTCGTCACTTGCACATTAAGGTGAACCAGAGTTTATAATGTAGAAGTATGAAAGACAGTTTACACCCGGCAATGATGAAAGTGATGATAACTCAGTAACAGATGGTTGGATATTAGAAGTAAGTACATTTTCAGACTCAGCATACTCAATTTAGCCTTGAAAGATACCCTAAGCACATCTACTGCCTCAGTATACAGAAAAGAGTACAAACCGCGATGATGAAAATGACGATATCTCGGAAAATACTGATTTGATTTCAAAAGTGGGCAAATTTTCAGAATCAGCAGTCCCGAATCAACCAGAAACGACCCTTCAAACATTCAAATCCTTCAACTTGAAAATACATGATTTTCCGCGCGGGAAAACGCAGTGAAACGCGGAAAAACGTGCTCAGAAAATGTGGTTCTGCCTCCTGTCAGATTTTTTGTATATGTCTATATATGTGCCAATTTTCGTGCTTTGACTATAAAATGCACAAATCTTAGGAAAATTTAGCTACTTCCGTCTGCATATTATTCCATTTAATCAGAGGTTACGCTATAACGTTGCCTATAGTAAAGGTCATACGGCTCCGATGTTTTATTATTATTATTTATTTTATTTTTTCCCAGAGGCAGTTCAAATGGAAGGGATCGTCGTAGAAACTTCAAGGGGGGCTCATTCGAATGGAAATCGAGAGTTCTAGTGCCCTTTTCAAGGGTCAGAAATGATTGAAGGGCAACTAGCCCCCCACGCCCATCATTCCCCCAAACACATCCAATCAAAATTTTGAGATAGCCATTTTGTTCAGCGTAGTTGATTTCCAGATAGAAAATATATTTTTGAGGACACTCCCCCACAACCGTCAGGGCAAGGGTTTTAAGTTATGCCCTGGGGGCATATAAGGTTTTTATAGACGACGCTGTTGTAGAAACTTCAAAACAGGCTCATTCAATTGGAAATTCAAAGGGCTAGTGCCATTTTTAATAGTCAAAAGTGGTTGGAGGGCAACTAGAGCCCCCACGCCCATCTTTCCCCCAAACACATCCAATCAAAATTTTGAGATAGCCATCTTGTTCAGCGTAGTTGATTTCCAGATAGAAAATATGTTTTTGAGGAGGACACTCCCCCACAATCATCAGGGCTAGGGTTTTAAGTTATGCCTTGGGGGCATATAAGGTTTTTAAAGAAGGCGTTGTCATAGAAACTTCAAAAAAGACTCATTCGATTGGAAATTGAAAGGGCTAGTGCCCTTTTTAGTAGTCAAAAGTGATTGGAGGGCAACTAGCCCCCCCCCTACATCATTCCCCAAACACATCCAATCAAAATTTTGAGATATCCATTTTGTTCAGAATAGTTGATTTCCAGATAGAAAATATATTTTTGAGGAGGACACTCCCCCACAACCCTCAAGGCAAGGGTTTTAAGTTGTACCCTGGGGGCATATAAGGTTTTTATAGAAGGCATTGTCGTAGAAACTTCAAAAAAGGCTCATTTAATTGGAAATTCAAAGGGCTAGAGTCCTTTTTAATAGTCGAAAATGATTGGAGGGAAACTAACCCCCCTCTCACACCCACCTTTTCCCCAAACACATCCAATCAAAATTTTGAGACAGCCATTTTATTAACCGTAGTTTTAAGTTTTGGAACTTAGGTCTTTGAGGATGACAACTCCCCCACAGCCCTCACGGCAAGGATAAAAAGTTATGCCTCATTGGAAAGTTATAAGGGCTCATTTGATTGGAAATTGAAAGCTGTAATTCACTTTTTAATAGTCAAAAGTGATTGGAGGGCAACTAGCAGTAAGGAGGACCCTAGTGCTCCCACGAGAACACATGTGCTGCCATCTACAATTTAGTCTAACGTTGACAGGACATAATTTATGGTTTTTGTCACTGAGAATGAAAAAACAGGATTTTTCTCCCTTTAATGGATGTTTCATGGATGGTTGTGAGTGTTGGTCCATTTATTTATTATTTTTCATGGATGTCAACAGCAATTTATGTCTGTTTTATCGTTTTTGTCGCTGAGAATGAAAAAACAGGGTTTTTCTGACTTTGAAGGATATGTCATGGATGGTTATGAGTGTTGGTCAATTGATTTGTTGTTGTTGTTGTTCGTCCAGGTGTGCGCTAGGGAGAAAGTTTTGATCCAGGAATAGGAAACCTGAAGTACATGCATCCTTCTAAACCAATCAGAGGGACGGTTACATCTCCTTCTAGGTCAATCAGAGAGTTGGTTACATATTAGCAGGAGAGGATTGCAGGGAATATAAGGAAAGGCTTTTTTCTATAGTTTTTATTAGTCTGTGAATTGAATTCACTAAGTTTTTAGTTAGCAGTGTGATAATATGAGTGAACAAGTTGAGCTAGAAATATCCTTTTATTGCAACTGTTCTATTTGCATAGGTCATTTTCATGATTTTGAACATTCTCATGAACCTACTGCACGTTTGGACAGCATAGAGGCAGAGATAGATGAGAAGAATCTAGAGGAAATGAGAAGAAAAATTATATGTGATATGGAGAAATTTATACCGATTGCAAGTAAGCTCACATAAAACAAGGTTTGATATGACAGAAAAGGAAAATCAAATGAAGAGACTGGGAAAAGAGGGCCGTCTCTATAGTGTAAAAGACAGCAGTGAAAACCCAATGAAAAATGTGTATAAAGCAAGATATAACTCTGAATATTATGACGAATATGTTCTAAGAGAAGAGAAAAAGTGGTCATATAAGAGACGACATAAGAGCTCATTCTACGGAAAGGATTTTAAACAACGAAAACCGTGGTGGAAGAGTTCTCATGTATGATTTAACGATAAATCTAATTATTGATATGTATAATGAGTTTTATATTATAATCGTACAATAAATTTGTTTGTACTATTTCAATTTTCTCATATTAGTTATATATGTATATATATAGAGTAAGGATATCATCAGAGACTTCGATGCATGAATAGATCAGCCTTTAGAATGTTATCAATCCTCAATCAACGTTTTCTATGAAAGATAAAAAATAAATCATTCTTCAAATCTTTATTCTTCTGATATATCAATATTTATTATAGTTTTCATGTACACAATCTCGGGTTCAATTACTTGAACCTCGTCTTCTTCTTCAATTACTGTTATATCTAGGAGAGGGGGCATGTCAAATAAATCCTCTCGTATTCTAATGATATTCATCGAAGAGGACAAACTATCAACCAACCGCTCATCGTCCTCTATACAGAGTCGGCCCGAAGTTCCCCGCCGTACCAAATCCTCCGACTTGTATGATAGACCATCTTCTGTACAATGGATCTCCATTATATCATCAGTACTATCTTCATTACTGTTAAGAAGAAGGAATTTTTCTGCAAATTCAGATAAAATCAATGCGTCCCATATGTTTTCTACCTCTTGGACATACTCGGGGATGTTCTATAAATTTAACAAACAGGATTACTTAATATTTTTCATTATATCCATAATTTTTATGTCTAAAATTCATCAACTAGCTAGATATCTAAATTTAAAATCTGGAAAAAACTTTTTTTCCACAAGAGGGCATTTTTCAACTAAAGTAAAGAACTGCTAGACTAAATCAAAGACGAGCAGAAATAATAACGAATAATTGTTAAATCTTTAACTCCCTGTAAACTTATGTCTAATGATAAGATTGTTAGAGCTAAAATTTCCACTTTTCAAAAAGAAGGCTTTTTTAAACTTAATGAAAAGAGATACTAGACTAAATAGAAGACGAGCAGAAATAATAATAAAGGGTTGTTCAAGATTAAATTTCTGTAAGCCTGTGTCTTGTGATAAACTTGTTAGAGAAAAAAACTTTTTCCACAAGAGGGCATTTTTCAACAAATAGTAAAGAGCTGCTAGACTAAATCAAAGACGAGCAGAAATAATAACGACTAATTGTTCAAACTTAAATTTTCTGTAAACTTATGTCTGGTGATAAACTTGTTAGAGTGACAAAAACTTTTTTTTCCACAAGAGGACACTTTTCTACTAAAAGTATGTGATTCACCATTTGAAAACACTGCATGTGATATTGCTTCAAATAGTCAGATTAAAACTCGTGAATTCCATAATATGAATGCAATTAGTATCATTGACTATCATTAAGAGATATGACAAGAGTGAAGTTAGATCATACTGTAGAAAATGTGACCCTGACTTTGCAGTCAATCAAGATCAATATACAATGAATCCAAATGATTTACCGGCATTAGTGGTTCACGACAGTTGCCTATACACCGGTGAAAAAAACTAAAGTGAAGATTTAAAGATATTGTTGTATATATATGCATTTTATTAATAAACAAATTCACAAACATTTTTTAAGTAATTTAATTGTTAGAGAGTGACATCAATACTCTAGACGTCTGACAGGATAGTTTCCTCTAGAAAGTCAATCAGAAGTAGATTTTTTACATATCTGTTGAGAAACTGCTCGTAAGTATAGCCGCGACATCGGAACGCAAAACATAGTAGTGCATGGAAGCCACAGCTTTTAGTCGTCAGATCCTGCACTCTCCTCCGATTTTGAACAATGGTTTTCCCACTGCTCTCAATATAGTTGCTGATGTGGGGTGTGTAGAATGTATAGGGTAGACCAAGAGAATCAAAAAATTCAATCGTCTTCATTGTTTGAAAGATGCACAGCCAATGACCCGTCAGCACAGTCGACGGACTGCTATTAACAATAATTAAGGTATTGTTGACACTTAAATTTTTCCAAGAAAGTCCGAGGGCAGACAATAGGATTTGTACTGGGACATGTAGGGATCCATATTAAATACATTTATTATTTGACGGATGTTCATGGCGCCAAGTCTAGTAGAACACTGCCTTTTGGAGTGGTTTCCCAATAGGTTTCATATTGATTTAGTAAGATTAGTGCAATACTCTCAGACAATGGATTAACAAATGTACCCTCTAAACGCACGCTGCCCATATGCTATTTACACATGTCCGGTAGACCAGACAAATTCAATAAATTTATACCATTTCGTTAAGCAAATTTATATACGGTCATACCATTTTAGAATAGTTGCGAATCATGATCTAGGGTTTGCATGGTCAACTTATGCAATTTTCTGAAGGATTTACCAAAAGATAGATTGTATAGTGGGATACCATTTACTTTGCACACAAGGGAGTGAAAGTTCAAACATCTCAAATTTATATGGACATCCAGTCCATGATCCTATTGCACTGGCGCTTTTTACAAATGCCAAAGCGAGTTTTGATGGAATTTCACCATTGGTAAAGCATGAGTCGGTGAAGGTGCGTGATCCCATGGTAATATGACGTTGATTGGTGATTGTATGAGGAACAATTAGTTTAATATTATTTCCACTGTCTCTCGGTTTTTCCACTGCCAAAGCAACAGAACTCATAACTTGTTGTTTTCGTACATGAAGTATTGCCGAGGTGAGGGAGAGACTTACATCAGGATTTCTAGCAAGTTCTTTTCTCAATATGAAATTGCATGGTGCAAGCGTCAGTTTTATATCCACTTTAACATGGGGCGGTAGCCATTGGGGTATATTAAATATTTCATGATATATTTTTCCAACTAGATGTAATTCACTAGTTGTAGCATTTTTAAATGCATCTGTACTATCAGCATTAGTAATATATTCATATCCATTGGAGGTGCCTTTCAATTTCTTAAATGACTTGAGTGTCATCAGCATGAGTGGCATATACCTTTTATAATTTGAGATATTGTTGCTTGTGCTCGCCAAAGTACCATTGATGTAGACACTGATTTGACGAATTAAATTACGTAATATACAATTTTCATAGAATATTCCATCGGCCCAAATTGGCATTGTATTATTGGATTTCCGGACTTTCATTTGTAAATCTATAAATGTCGAATACATCTCCATAAAGTAGTCTTCATTGAAATAAATTTGAAAGTGGATATTATCGGAGAGGGGTTGTTGAGGATAAAATTGTTCATAGTATCCTTGCTTGACACTCATCTCAACATTTTCTGCATTGAATAGATTCAATGATGAGTTAATTGAAGGTTGAGAATCCTTATGCGGTAGGTAGGACATCTTAGGAAAAGAAATCTAGTTTCGATATAACAATTCTCTTCCTGGGGCCTTTTCCTCTACTAGTGCGTGTCGGCTTTTTCCTTCTTTTCTTTGACAGGAGTGATGTCTTTCGTTTCCGACCTGAGTAGAGTCTGATGAGTGATGCATTGTTTCTCGGCCTTTTTAAACCTTTACCATTTTGTTTTAATCTCTCGCCAAGAGTTCGTGCACTAGACCTAAGATTTTCCGTAGCACTTTTTCTTAAATTCTTGCCAGAGCTCCAATCGTATAGTGTAGAGGATGTAAAATCTGTTGCAGCCGGTACAAGATATTTTCTAGCCAGTGGTAGTGTAGAGCGAAACAGTTTAGCAAACCAACTGCCAAGACCATAGCCAGACATTGACGAGCGCCCTTTGTAATAGTCCATTCCATTGCCCTGTTGTCTTGGGCCAAGAGTATTAACAAAGCAGTCAATATCAGGACAAGTGAATACCACTTTTCTATCAGACATCTTGTTGTTGAACAATAGAACGAAAATGGCAAGTAATCACAGCCAAAACTTTTGAAATTGCTATGGGATCACCTAATTCAGTTCTTAGTGTTAACTGACAGAGTTCCAAATAGGAAGTGTTTACGGGAATATACTGAATATGCTTTATATTGTAGTGGTGAATATGTTCTTGATTGGTTTTTCATTCAAGAACTCGTAGGAGGGGAACATGTGAATCATCGACTGAGTCTATTTCAGCGAATGCGGCGTAGAGAAATATGCAAGTGTCAATGGAAAAAGCAGCCGGGTAGTAATCAAATATGCAATTAATGTTGCTAGTGCTTCTAACATTTTGTATATTGAGCTTATAACCAAGAACATCCTTTAGTGAGAATAACCTTTTCATTGGCAATAGGTGAACTAATGTAGATGTTGCCCTCCTCCTTTGAATAGTTGAAATGAAAAGCTCCTTTTTTACGAGCGGAAATTCTTTTATTAATAGAACGACATAAATCATTCATACAGGTGAGTTCCTCGTAGGGTAATTCAATATATGGATAATCCATTCAATTCATCCTCTGAATTTGTTCTTGATCACCTGAGAGTGGTGGCGGCCAATCATAGGGTCTAATTTTTATTTCATTTTTACGATCCTTTCTCAGGATATCATAGGTGTTTTTGAAAATACAGTCAACAAGAGCCACTTCAAAATTTTCATCGTCGAACTTGATGGTTGGAGTGAGTTTCTTCCAAAAAGCACTGCTTCTATTCAAGTCATTGTAGAGAGGATCTGAAACATTGGACATGAAAGTCACATAGAAATCATTGGGCATTGTCAATATCTTCAGCACTGACCCAAGAATCAAAATCTGAGTTGTATCCTAGCCAGCGAACAAACAACTGTCTCTGGCCCCTACGAATACGACTCTTTAATATCTTTTCAATTTGATAAATTTCACTAGTGTTTCTAACTTTTTGCAGTTCTTATTCATAAAAACCGCCGAGAATCTCATCATCTTTAGTGTCTCGCAGTCGACATGTCGTGGGTTCGGTGTCCAGGATTTTGGACACTTAAAAAAATTCAGTGCTCCATAAATAATTCCCCTTTTCAAAAATATTGGTGGTTCTATTAATTCGAACAGTATCACCAACATTGAATTTCTTCTTCACATTTTTTTTCTTTTTCACCATTAGAATATTGCTTTAAAAAAGTACCAAATGTATTTTCACTGAAATGAACCTCCCGAGGGCTTGAGTTGGACAGAGATTAATGGGGTCGATGGTTATATATCGGCATGGTTTTATATAAATCCTGAATAAAGGTATATATATTTTTTAGTGTACAATACCTTGAAATTAATATAAGCATTGTTCTTATTCGTCGTTAAGCATATACAGCCGTTATCACGCTGTGACTATGATATATTACCGTATTATATTTCAATAGAACCTTTTGCACACGTGGATTAACAAATTCACTACCACGATCCGATTGAATTTTTCTATAGCAATCCTGTTCAAGAATACTCTCAATGGCCTGAGCAACTTCAACACCTCTCTTTGACTGTAATGGGGAGGCGTAGGCATAGCGACTAAAGACACTGATTGCCACTAGAATATATTTGTAGGGTGCATTGTGACGCCGTTGAATTGCATCTAAAGTTAAAAGATCCGTTTGCATTATATGCAGAGGGAAAAAGGCTTTAGTTTGTCGATATTGTTTGCCACGAAGCCTGTGATTCCGATGCAGTGTGTAACTCGATTCATTCTGTAGATACTCTTTCGCTTTTTTTAATGTGCTGCCAGAGACAACTTTAGAAAGGGTTTTGGGGGAACTTAAACTTCCCGCTTCACCAATATTTTCATAGACATGTTTCAGAACTTCAACCATTTTGAACGCAAACACGTAGTGTAATGTCCACTCCCCTTTGCACACTGGAGGGTGAATCAATTCGTCTTCGCTTTTGACTAGCAGCCACAGGTGTTGTAAAATCATTGCTGCTGCTGCTGCTGCTACTATTTTCAAATATTGAATTTTCTGCTTTTTTAAATGGTGCTAACGTGGTTGGAGCACTATGATTTTTTAGCTTCTTAAGAATTTGCTTATTGGTAATAAAACTTCTGGGAAAGTTTGATACACTTAAAAAGGTTTATAGATGTTTGTTAAATGATTGAATTCCAGTAATATTTGTTACCATATAACATATTAAATCAACCAGATTATAACTTTTTCCCTAAGTTATAATTCGTTTCCCTGTGCTGTCGACTTGAACTTGATATTCATCACCAGTTTTCAGAAAGAAATATGACAAGACGCTTATACTGTATTATTGAGAGTTGAGGGATAATAGGCTTCCAGTTTTAGAAACAATTGAATTGAATTCCTTTTCCTTTGAGTGCACTGCTGCTGCTGCAGAATCTTGAGAAGTTTTGTGTTTAGAAGGATCGGTGATGGCGATAGGGGCGGGTCTCTCACAATAAGGTATATGTTTGTCCACACGTCGCAATGCATCTTGAAGTAAAACCAGTTTTTTGTCATCAGCAATATTCTCATCATTAATGAATTTGCTTAGATTGTCTTCAAAATGTTCGACGGGCGAGAGGATAAGTTCAAATGGTGTCAATTTATAGGGTTTAGCCATTCTCTAGAGAAAACTGTTTACAAGTCCTGCAATTATTGGAAGTATAAGTGTAAAAAACCTACCGCCCGCTTGAAGGAGACGTTTTCTTTTAAAAAATTTTTCCTTGTTTTTGCACGCCAAGTCACATACAGTGGAACGATGTTGCTTTGTCTGTTGTCTAACACCTTCTGACAAGTGTACATTGCCCTCAGTTAAATTTAAACAAAGTTCAGATATTAGATTAATGAAATAATTGTCAACACCATGTTTGAGTATGACCATCCTGAGTGGAGGTTTTGAAGTGCTTAAAACAGAAAATAAATGCCGTTGTTCGTGTAGTTTCTTCAGTGTCATAATGGCAACTAATAGCCTTTACTACTGTTCACCGGAAGATATACTGTAATTTCTTTGTCAAAAATGTCGGTGACTACACGTAGATCCTCGGGTGTGCTCTAATTAAGATCTAGAAAAATGTAGCCGTGGGGCTTATTTGTCGCCTGAGTGTACGCTGACGGTAGAAATTTAGGGGTGCCTGGATATATTTGCTTATTGAGAGTTATTAGTGGGCTAGAATCACGAACAACTCGATAGATAACATATATGGTGAAATTCAAAGCAAGGGTTTGCATACATTTGCTCTGATGAAACAGATTGTGTAGAACTAGGGTTATGGAAATCTGTTCATGATGAGAGCGAACGGTGAACAGCTGTAGCATTTCCTGTGAGAACTGTTCAATGGATTCAGCCAAATCATCAATAATCAACCATGAGTTTGGTTCTATACTATTGAAAACATCAAGTCCCCGTATGAATTGCATTGTTATGGGTGTAGCAATAGCTTTTATTTGATCATAGGACTCCTGCCAAATACTATAGCAATAATAAATTTTCTTTCGTTTTTCCAAAAACATTTTCTGACAATTTTGAATTATTTTAGCTAAAAGTGTTGTTTTCCCCGACATTGATGGACCACACAGAAATGATCTGAAGGGTGTTTTAAATTGATACATGCTGCTGCTGTTGTTGACAACAGTCGGACTACAACTAACAGTATATCCAACTTGTCCAATGAATAAGTAGTAGTAGTAGTAATAATAATTTTACCATAGATCTATCTAGTACGTCGTTAACAAGAACAACAAAAACCATATTGCGTGGTATTTTATTTAATATGGGAGCTCTGTTTGTTCAAAATGAACAACATAAGAATAACACTTGTTCAACAATAAAAAAAAACACTTGTTCAAACATGAAAACTCTATTTGTTCCACATGAACAACGATAAAAAACACTTTATGTACAACATTTATTATAAAAACAACACTTGTTCATCAAGAAAAACAACAACAACAACAACACTTATTGTCTTAAAAAACACTTTATGTAAATTAACACACACTTTTTGTACATTAGCACACACACACACACACATTATTTGTACAACACATGAAAAAAACACTTGGAACATTGGAACATGAACTTTAAAAAATAGCAGTTGAACATTATGAATTTAAAATGGGGGCAATTCTCGAGCACATAGACTTTGTCAGATATACACGACATTGCATTTTTTTTCCCACTCTTACAGTATAATTTTTACACTGTAGAGAGCGAATTGCAAGCACTTGCGCTCTTGGCACTAGGCTACTTTCTACACAGTCTCTGTACACGCTCATGTTGAAATTGCTCTTTACAAAATGTGTAGGCACCCGTTTAGACGTCTGCTTTACATCCCTGTTATGTGTTTCTACGCAATAAACTTTAGGACCCGGGAACACCCCCCTGGATAATAAATCACTCCCCGTCTCTGATTTTAACATTAGTAGTTGGTTGGAGGCTTTACGTTTCACCAACTCGGGGTAAAGGGATAGGTTTCGGTTGGTGAAATCCACCCCCAAGCTGATGTGTTCCCCATTTTCTAAATCACCCAATAAATCTTCGTTTTTTACTTTTAATAGCAGAGAATCTGTATGCCCTTAGTAAACTTGAACCTCCCCCTCCCTTGGCCTTTGAACCTTGCACACTGTAAAAAAATAACAACATGAGTTTTTTGGAAATTTCCAGTACTGAACTACCTCCTGCGATATTCTTGTTCAGTACCACATTTCTCTTTTTCCTGTGTAGAAGAACCATGCCAGCCTCTATGCTCGTGAACGATGTAAAATTGGGGTCGGCAATAATTCGTGCACATTCTTGAGGGTCAGTCACGAGGTCGCAACGAGATCTGTTCCGTACGCTTTCACACATTTTGCCAAACGCTTAATTTAGAATGTTTGTACATTTCCTTCTCCACTTTTCTGTTTGCCCTAGAGCGTTTATCAAAAAAATGTCGATAAACGTCTTCAAATAGGGTTTCTGATTGAATTGCAGGACCCTATGTATTTTGGTGATCTTGAAACCATTGTTCACCATCCAGTGCAAAAGCGCATGGTGAACAACGATATTCTCCTTAGGGTCCAGATATGCAATCAGTTTTTTCTTAGAGGGGCTCCAGTGCTTCCCCATATTCTCACCTAACGATTGATTGTAGGGGTTTAGTGAGTCCGTGGTCACGGTTCGATTGATACAGGGAAAAACAAAATATCTGAACTGAATCGTGAAGCGCCAGTGAAATATGCCCGTCAATTTCAAAGAACCATCCTTGCGGCCCATTGT
This sequence comes from Artemia sp. Qi Xiang Cuo, assembly GCF_049724085.1. Lineage (NCBI taxonomy): Eukaryota > Metazoa > Arthropoda > Branchiopoda > Anostraca > Artemiidae > Artemia > Artemia sp. Qi Xiang Cuo. The sequence goes on from NC_142804.1 coordinate 63,593,894, forward strand.
CCTTCACGGTGGTAATGTCGGGGAACTCACAAGGATTCTCAAGCCATTGATAGTTCCCACACGGCAAAGAGTAGTGAAACACTGCCGAGGGGTACAATGAGTTCATGTCCGAGAACACTGCATTTGACTTTGCACCGGTGTTTTGTCCGCTCGGATCGGTTGTCAAGACGCGATCCCCATGAAAAACATACCCTCCCCTCATTGATCTTTCTACAAAAAGGTGTTGATCCACGTCAGTGATTAAGCCTATTTCCTCCCTACTAATTTTTAAAATCAAGTCCATCACCAAATGTGGTGTGGAAAAATAATAGCCTATATCTAGTCCACACTCTGAATACAATTGGTCTGTGTCCTTGCAGACTATTTTTAACAGAGTTGAAACGTCATTGACCAAGTACAGTCTACAATAATCACACCCATTTCTACAATTTCCGTTAGACCAGACTTTCTTGGCCAACTCATATTCCTCAACTGTGCATTCACTGTTGGTGAGTGAATTATAGAAAGCTTCAATTGGAGGTAGTTTCACCTCGCTTAAGCGAGCGCCAGAACAGTAATAGTCGTATGCGTATACACCTTTACAGGTCAATAGGTCATACATTTCACAAAGTGTTGTTTAAGCAAAGGAAAACTATTAAAATTATCACTTTTGTGCACTTGAATCAATTGACTCAATGCCTGGGGAAAAAAACTAAAGGAATATAAAAACCTGATTTTATTCCAACACGTATACCCATTATTTACTACCTGCCATTTTAACTCAAGAAGCCCCAATTGCTCGACCGATTTGAGAATGATGCTATAAGTAAATGGATTATTTACCCAAGAACTATCTACTACTCCTTCTTCCCTATGCATACGTGCCAGTGCCGGTAAAATAAATTTTAAATCATAATTTGAATTGTGGATAAAAACTGGAATAAAAAACTGCTGGCTAACATTTATGTTAGACGATTGATGCGCTACCCCTCTAAAATTACTACCCCCAGAGGATATTTCCTGCCACAAGTGATTATGGTCTCTGACTTTCCCCTTCCCCCCTCTTTTCCCTTTAGTCCCCTTATCCCCCTCTTCAAACTCCCTCTTACACACCCAGCATATTTTTTTATTTTTAATTGCGAGACGATCCTCTGCAGACAGCACCATTGGGTAATGCGTATTTCTCAAACGAGAAATAGCACCATTAGCTGTGCCAATTAATTTAGTCAGTGCCTTGATCATGCACTCCCCCTCATCCAATGTTTCTACTATTTCTAACAACTGAATGGTGTTAGAACTGTCTCTTTGCGGATGGGCGTAGGACACTGCAATAGCTTGATGTTCTTTGATTCGGTTTGGAAATCGAGGATCGTTCACTTCCACCAGCTTCACTTCACAATCCAAAGAGATTTTGTTGCTCTGGAGGAGGGTGTTTTAGAAATTTTTAAAGCGTAAAATGGCCCTATCCCCTGAAACCGTTTTCCACTGACTGGTAGCCATGCCGTCTAAAGTACTTCATATGATGTTGCAACTTTAATTCTGTCCAGAATCAAGACAGGCATGTCAGACAGTAGAAACGTACCCCCTAGTCTTACCCTCCCCTAGAACTCTACTAATGTCTGTAATTAGATTAAAATGGCCAATTGAAGTGACTAGGTCACTAGATGGTGGTGTGTACAGCAACCAAACCCAGTGTTTGACCAATTCAATCGACGGGCCCCTTACTGGGAAAACCACCCCCTTCTTTTTTGAACGAACCCCATCTTCAAATTCAGTTTCATACTGAACCACAGTAACGCCGATATTTAAATGGACATTGGCTTTTTCAAAAATATCAATAGACCTTAGCGTTACTGGGTATTTTCCCTCTAAACAAGTGAAATCTACAATGGGGAAATCGGACCCGTCCTCCCCCTGTACAGCCCAGTAGTCTAAATTCGTCTTGGTAGTGTCATCTGCTAGAGGCTGAAATGCTGATATGAGGAAAGCGTACTTGAAACATTTTTGAGCTGTTTCAAAACGAATTCGTTGAACACCTTGACAACCTACTAAATCAGGATTATATTTTAAAACTATTGACCTTTCCTCACCTGCCCCCCTCTTAAAATAAAATCTTTCTAGAATTTAAAAATATTAACGCTTAAATTTTCAACATAAAGAACTACCGACCCGCTCCCAGTTTCATTATAATTCTTAAGTTGCGTAATAATATAATTGTTCAATTGGGAAAAAGTCGTTAAAGTATCTTCAAAATTCGTAATACTAACACAAATCACAAAATTCACATTATGGTTTTAAACTTTACTTTTTCCCTAATTTTAATCAAACACCTTCCGGACGCATGCCCCCCTCACTGATCCCCTCCCACCCCACAATTGAATTTGGTTCTCCAGCAGTGCACGAATTCTATCTGCATATTCATGCACGATTTCTACGGGGTCAACCACAAAATTACCACACAAAAGCGAATTAAATGGATCTGCAAAGGTTGCAGTGTAGACAACTATTATATTTAAAATTGAGTTTGACATTTGAAAGTCGGGAAATTTCGTAAACTGAATATTACCCCCTCCTCCCCCTCCCTCTCTTGTATATTATTATCAACATCCCCTCCCCCACCCCCCACCCCCCCACCTCCTCTTGTATATTATTATCAACCCCCCTCCCCCCACCTCCTCATCTTGTATATTATCACCACCCCCTCTCCCACATTGTTCAATAATAGGGCTATGGGAAGGCACTTCGTTCGATTGAAGGGTAAGTATGTTATCAGTGGGGGGAGGGTTCCCTGTTAATTCCCGGGAAAAATCCTCTAAAATTTGTAAAGTGTTTGGACTCAAGTCTCCCAAATCCTGCCCAACTGTGCTATTATCAACATTTAAAAAAAATCACTTAAAAAGTCATCAATGTAATCAGGAATAAATTCAAATGAATTAACGCTGACCTGCTGAGATATTTCATTGTTGTAAAGCCCCATAGGCGCGTCCTCTCCTTCTCCAACTGACGAGCAGGGGGAGATGGCGAGTATGGAACCAGAACAACCTATAAAAGAAAAATAACTTATTTTCATAGTGTCTAAATCACCCTATTTTTTTAAATTGGATTATTATTTACATGTACTTAGTAGTATTTGGTTTACTCCATATATCCTGAAACTTCCAGCTAAATACAATCTAAGACATTACATAGTAGGCTTTGATTTTGTTCAAACAATCTCCCCCCAAAAAATATTTCGTATTAATAGTCCATATCTGCTTTGGAAAAAAAACCAGTGTCATTACCTGGTTTGAAATGGATAGCCTAACTCATTCAGATCATCTCCCGAAAATAGCTTATTTGAATGTGTATAAACCGACCTCCTTTGACCTTACATTCGTTAATACAAGTCTGCTATTTTCAAGATATTCTGGAAAATGCGATTAAATGGGAACCGTTAACTCTTATTGAATGTCTCCCAAAATCTTGGCAAGTTGTAATTGAAAGTTGTCAACAATATTACGCAAATTAGAATCCATATGTGTAAGAGATAAATGGTATAATCTCTGTCCTTCAAATTGAGTGGGGAGAAAACATCTTTAGCGAAAAAAATTACTTTTAGTATCTCTGACACAATTTTACAGTGTTGAAAAAAGCGAAAAGAAAAGGCCTAAAAAGATGGAAGAAATAGGTAGAAACTAGAGGCGAAAATGCTTACATTTGCAAATTCCGGCTGTATTTGGGTACCGGATGGTCCTGGCATAGCATACTGGAGGGCAACCTCCTGACCTTGTGTAGGTGGGGCAGCAATGTCACGGGCATGAGGGGTTGGAGCATTGGGGCTTGTCATCATGTGTGCAGCCGTCCAATCTCTTTTTAACTTCCTGAAAGCGAGATCAGGTTGAGCAACAGCTCGATGGTCAGGGGCTTGCGTTGAAGATTTAGCTTGCCAAGACTGCATAGGGGCTGGCACTGATGGGGCTGCCTCATCCTCTCTCCCTCTCTTCGGTGGAGGGGGCTGTATATTCATCATAATTGGCCTTAAAGAAGAGAAAAAGTTAGTATCGAAATAATTTTTCCCTTTTTTACAGAAGTAAATTTAGTAAACATAATTTTGTCTAGAAAGCATTTATCACTAAGAAGTACCCTCCCCTAAGTCAAAAAGCAAAGCAAAAAGTAAAATTTACGAGAAATCTACTATGCTTTGAAATCATACGTTTTTACTGTACAACTTGTGAGAAAAATAAAAGTTGTACAATCACTAGTTTGTAGTCTTAGGATAGAAATCAATGTTTCTATTTTTACCTTTCAGAAAAAATTTTAATTGTTCCCGTCTGTAGGCTTTAAAATAGAAAAAGATTGTTAACCCAGTAGCTTATAGGCCTAAATTTACGATCTTAGATGTAAATGGTATTCAATTTACACATAATAATGCTATGTTTTCTTTTTCTTAGAAATCCCAGCCCCTTACTTTTCATGTGAAGAAACAGTTTGTTTTCACATTATAATGCTGTTGATAGATTTGAGGCATAACCCCTTCCCCCTTTTTACATAATGTCCTAAAAAATATTGTTAGCAATTATTTTGTTTTTTTTGGGGGGGGGGGGTAACTCGGTTCATTCTTCCATATAGGTTGCGTAGGCCTAGCTTAATTATTACAATCTCATTTTGCTTGCAACTGTTTTATTTTGACGGGGGAAACCATCCTTTTGGATCTGTGAAACCTTTCGGCTAAACTGCTAACGTAAACAAACAGGAAGTGCTTCAAAAGGGTGACGGATAATTATAATCTTGCGGGAAGCTTATGTTAAACCAGAGTAGCTTAATACCAAAGAGTTGACGAATATTGTCTGCCACTTTTAGCTAGAAATAGAGAAAGCATGAATTTATCGAGCAACAGTTATTTGCAATGCAATGATTAGAGTCGTTAACAGTGGGAGGGGGGGGGTTATGTGGTAAAAAATAGCAAACATTACGTTTTCTAGCGAGTATAAATATAGCATATTGGAGGTTGTATTAGAGTGGGAGGGGGGGATTTACCTGAATATACTGGAGGGTGACCAAGGAAAATAATTTTATTTTGAAAATAAAGAATGAAAGTGTACTAAACATAACTCACATTGTAAATCGATGTTGCCAAGGCTTCTAACTCATCAATAATTTCAGGTGCTCTATCCATTGTTTCTTGGAACTACATGATAATTTAATCACAACGCATGTCCGTTATATACGAAATCCCAAGGGCGAATTGTTATGCAAAGGGAAAATCATATGTAAGCGACTCTCTGATTGGCCTAGAAGGAGATGTAACCAGCCCTCTGATTGGCTTAGAAGGATGCATGTACTTCGGGTTTCCTATTCCCCGATCAAAATATTCTCCCTAGCGTACACCTGGACGCACAACAACAAATCAGTTGATCTTGAAAGAGGTGTCATGGACCCTGTCCCCGCTAGACTCGATAATCCAGCAATTGTTGATATGAACTCTTGTTGACACACAAGAAAACAAATTGATCTTGGAAATTTAGTTCCCCTAGATCAATACATTCCCCCTAGCGTACACCTAGACGAACAACAAAAAATCAATTGATCTTGAAAGAGGTGTCATTGACCCTGTCCCCGCTAGACTCGAAAATCCAGCAATTGTTGATGTGAACTCTTGTTAACATCCAAGAAAACAAATTGACCTTGGAAATTTAGTTCCCCTAGATCAATACATTCCCTTTAGCGTACACCTGGACGAACAACAACAAATCAGTTGATCTTGAAAATACATCAAAGTGAGAAAAATCCTGTTTTTTCATTCTCAGTGACAAAAACCATAAATTATGTCCTGTCAGCGTTAGATTAAATTGTAGATGGCAGCACATGTGTTCTCTTCGGAGCTCATGATAGGTCCCTACTGCTAGCCTCCCCCCACACTCCATTTATTTTTTCCCAGAGGCACTTCATATAGAAGGGGTCGTCATATAAACTTCAAAGGGTGCTCATTCAATTGGAAATCGAGTTCTAGTGCCCTTTGTCAAAGTGCGACAAAGAGCTCAAAAAGCGCTTTTTCTACCTAAGATTTGCGACAAGTCGGCCTTTTGTTGCACAAAAGTGCGACAAAAAGTGCCAGCCTGTTCACTGATTCTGTAACCAGAGTTTTTCGAACCCAGTGATTAGATCAGTTCATATAAGAAAAGAAAACGATCAAAAATGAGGTTTTTAAGATCTTACATCTTTTGACAAAGAATGCTTAAAAGTGAAATCTTAGCACTAAGATCTTACATCTTATAGCGTTCTTTTGCATACGTCTTCCATCAATCTGCTCTGATCAGCGGTCTAAGAACAATGATGAGTATATCATCAAAGTTCTCTCATCATTGTTCTATATTAATTAAAACAACTTTTTCCACAAAATAAGTTTTTCAAAGAAAAGTAAAGAACTCTATTAAACCATAAATAAGCAAAAATAAAATCAAATAATCTACCAAGCGTGAAACTACCACAAATCAGCATCGATAAATAAAGGAAACCAAAAACGAACAGAAATTACAATAAATAACCGAGTCAAACTCAAAATGAGCAGAAATTAACATAAGTAGGGCTCGAAACCCTTCTGCCCTCCCAAGGCCAGAACATAACTTGCACTTTACTGAAAAATATAAAGGTTTTTACTTTTATAACTTTCATAAATCAAATAATATTAACATTTTGATTACTAAATATCAGTGTATGTATGTTGAACTGACTATGCAAATTCATTTGTATTTTTTTCAGAAAAGTAAAAATTATGTTCTGGCCTTTGGAAGGCATAGGGGTTTTGAGGCATAAGGTTTTTTTAAGTTTCTACGGCAATGCTTTCTATAAGAAAAACCTTATATGCCCCCAGGGCATAACTTACAATCCTTGCCCTGAGGGCTGTGGGGGAAGTTTCATGCTCAAAAACATAATTTCTGGACTTTTTGACTACGTTGAACAAAATGGCTATCTCAAAATTTTGATTGGATGTATTTAGGGAAATGCTAGGTGCGAGAGGGGTGTTAGTTATCCTCCAATCACTTTCGACTATTAAAAAGGGCACTAGCCCTTCTAATTTCCAACCGAATGAGCCCTTTTTCAAGTTTCTACAACATCACTATCTGAAAAAAACCTTTAATGCCCCCAGGGCAAAACTTACAACCCTTTCTCGGACGGCTCTGAGGGGTTATCATCCTCAAAGACCTTATTTCTAAAACTTTTAACTACGTTAAACAAAATGGCTATCCAAAAATTTCGAATGCATGTGTTTGGGGACAAGGTAGGCGTGAGAGGGGGGTTAGTTGCCCTCAAATCAATTTCAAATATTAAAAAGGGCACTAGCCCTTTGAATTTCCAATCGCATGAGCCCTTTTTAAACTTTCTACGACAAAGCTTTCAATAAACACCTTATTTGCTCCAGTACATAACTTACTACCCTTATCCTGAGGGCTGTGGGGGGAGTGTCATCCTCAAAGATATAATTTCCAGACCTTCCAGCTACTTTGAACAAAGTGGTTATCTCAAAATGTTGATTGGATGTGTTTGGATACATGGTGGGCGTAGAAGGGGTGCTAGTTGTCTTCCAATCACTTTCGACTATTAAAAAGGGTACTAGCCATTTCAATTTCTAATCAAATGAGCCCTTTTTGAATTTTCTACGACAACACTTTCTATAAAAAACTTACATGTCCCAGGGCACTACTTACAACCCTTACCCTGAGGGGTGTGGGGGGGGGGGGTTGTCATCCTCAAAGACCTCATTTCCAGAACTTTCATCTACGTTGAACTGGCTATCTTAAAATTTTGATTGTTTGTTGAAAAGGTGGGCGTCAGAGAGGGGTTAGTCGCCCTCCAATCACTTTCGACCATTAGAAAGGGCCCTATCCCCTTGAATTTCCGATCGAATGAGTGTTTTTTTCAGTTTCTAAGACAACACTTTCTATAAAAACCTTATATGCTCCCAGGGCATAACTTAAAACCCTTGCCCTGAGGGCTGTGGGGGAGTGTTCTCCTCAAAAACATAATTTCTATTTGGAAATCACCTACGCTGAACAAAATGGCTATCTCAAAATTTGGATTGGATATGTTTGGGAAAATGGTGGGCGAGGAAGGGGTGTTAGTTGCCTTCCAATCCCTTTTGACTATTAAAAAGGGCACAAGCCACTTCAATTTCCAATCGAATGAGCCCTTTTCTAGGTTTCTACAACAACTCCTTCGACACGAAGTGCCCTGGTCCAAAGGAAAAACAGAATAATAATAAATAATACATTGTGCCAACATCGTTCTTTAGTTAGGCAGCGCGATTGTGCTTCCTATGATTTCCAGAGCCATAATAAACTTGGTTGCTCATGTCTTTATTTCGAAAACAAAGAAGATGAAATATATGAAATTCCAGAATAAATTAACGATAGTATCAAAAAATGCTTTACGATAAATTCTTTCACTGCACGATACTTGGCCTTTTCCAATCCGAATAATAGACTTATCACAACTGCTACAAGTGACGGTCTTCGGTAAATTTTGGGAAAGAACGATTTAAGATTTTACAGGGTCTCTGCTCAAAGCTGCACTAGTCAATGGTAGGAAATAAAATTATACAGGCAGAGTAATACTTACTCTAAGAAAAATAAAATATTGAGGAACACAAAAAAGTCGTAATCTGTGGGTTCTTCAATTTTAAATCATGGACCACTTTATCGGCTGAAGTTATTTTGACCACTGTCTGGTGGATTAACTACATACATGCTAATCCACAAAATAAATAAATAAATCTTGAAACAAATTGGTTTATGGCCATAAAGAAGAACGATAAAAGAAACTATCCATGAATATTTCGCCTGTATCAAACTTGGTGATTTCAGCGATGAGACAGAAATTAATCTAAATCATGACATTTAAATAAGAAAAGGAAAAAATCTTAAATAAAGAAAAAAAAAAGAATAAGATGGTCAAACCCATATATACAATTGCTACTCATTACAGATTAACAATCAATGCTAAGCATAATTATATTAGTTCTTTCCATTCCTCTTTTAAGTATTATGTTTAAGATTATTCCTGTTTCAACGCTGGAGACGCCTAACAGGTGAAATATCCGTCGGATTGTTTCTTTTCTTTTTCTTCGTACAGACCATAGACCCGTTATTTTCTGAAGATTTCTTTCTTTGATTTATTATGGTAGGCCAGTTTCAGCTTTAAATCTTTCATTTTTTTAATCCACCATTATTCCAAACTAACATTTTTTTTGTTCTATTTTGTTGCAACTCTTAGTTTGTTTAAAATACTGCTCTTTAAGGCCATCTATATAAAAAAGAAAATCAATATATTTGAAAAGCTATCAAATATCAGTTCTTTTGAATGCCATGAAGTTATTATTTATAGCTATAATGTTCAGCTCGGCAAAAAGCATAAGCAGCATTGTTTGTTCAAGAAAAAGTAAATAATGACGTGAAAATTTATGAGTATGAGTAATGAGCATAAATTTATAATGACGATTCGTTAAGCAGGTTTTTCTTATGCAAACAATTTGCACGATTCGAGGATAGTGTCCCAGGTCTAGTCAAGACACTTGGTTATTCACTGCAGCACCAAGCCCCCTGAAGCCAGCATCAAACCTTTCCTCATCAGCCTTTTCCTTCAACAGCCCACCGAGTTCAACATCTTCCAACATATCTCTCTGAAAACCCCCTTATTTACTTTTTATTCGTTAAAGTTGCACTGGCCATGCGATTCAGAACTGATTGATCTTAGTGAACAAGTTGTCCCATATTGAACGTCCGATTTTGTCCCATATGCTCTCAACCGGAAACTGCTATCACAAGCCTGACTACTTTCTATTTGTAACATTGTCATTCTTCCCACTTACCAGGTTCCAAAGATGATTTTCCCCCTAACCTTGCCTTTCCAGGAATCTCAGAAATTCTTAGCTATCGACGTGAAAATTTAAATTTCAACAAGCTTACCACATTCACCCTATAGTTTTCATAGAAGCACACTCCCATATCCAAGATCCCTTACATTGTTCAATAATTTATAATTTATTAAGCTTCGTCTCATAGATCACCAACTTAGAAAAATGTGTTTGTGTCCTATTTTTTACTAAGAGAAAACATTACCCTGAAATACTTTCAATGCGTCCCTAGTCTATATGATTCCTAAGTGCCCCAATCTTGGCTTGGTGACGCAATGACCTTAACATGGATTTGATCTTCTTTTAATGGTTAAAATAACAAAAACAAGGGGAAACACTTCTCTAGATGTTTTTTTAGCCTATACGAATGGCTTCTACAGTGCACGCCTTCAGCTTTGTCTCCTTTGAGTGGGAGTTGTCAAATGTTCCTTGTTTTGTCTCTCTTACCAAATTTTAAGCACTCCTTTTCAACCAGCAAATGGTCGCTACGGCCCTCATCACAATTAGTCCCTTCTTTCTTTTGACGAATATCTGAATGCTAAAGATTGACTTAATATCTACAATTTACCAAATCTTGATGGAAAATAGTATGACTTTCCACAAAAACTAAACGAAAAGTATTCACTTTCTTTTTCAGCAAAAATTAACAAAAAACGGTTCTAGTGGTAAACCCTATGTCAATCAATCTATTAGAACACTAATGTGGAATAATTTTTTTTCAAAAGCGGCTAGCTGGATGAATCTAATAAAACAAGAATGCAAAAAAAAATACAAATTTGAAAATCTGCTCGATGTTTTTACAAAAAATAAGGTAAAAAAAAATTGTCTATTAGCAAACCGAAAAATGGACATTCTAAAGTAAAAAATTTGTATATCAGGAACCTTCAAGGTTTTTTTTTATAAGAATCCTTGAACCTTGACATGAAAAAAATGTTGTCCTCTACATTGTTAAAACAGTAAAAGAGAAATCTCAACAACTTTCCTCTTCCTCGCATCCATATCACTTTCCTCATTCATCGCCTCTTTTTGTTTTTATTATCCTATTTACTTTCCTTATGCATTGTTCTATTTTACTGTCTTTCTTATTTTTAAGTATTATTACGTTTTTGACCAATTCTTTAAAGGACGGCTTGACCAAATTTTCAATGAATGATTTAACGTATTTGAAATAGAAAATGGTAACACTTAGTTAATTTTAGACGAATTTTTATTGTGACACCATTCTCTGTTCTTGATGCCAAATTATGTTCTTCTCTTCTCAATTTATTGGAATTTTTTGTTTTCTTATTGTTAATTTTGGTCCTTAAATGCAAATTCAGCGCATCTAAGCTAATAATATAAAACGATTTGAAATAACTATCTAAATATCTCATCATAAATGAAGGTAATATTTTTGGCTAGTAATTTTACATCCTTAAAGAGTGTAAGTTGAATTTGGAACTTAGCTAAGAGAAAAACTTTTTACAGATTAATGGTCTAAGGGTAGCGTTAAAGAGTAATAGTACTCTGGGTAGTTTTCTAAATTCTGGGAAGGATCTAACTTCATTGAGGCAACAAAGTGGGGTTTATCAGATCCCATGTACTTGCGGAAGCTCATATATGGGACGTACTAACCAGAGTTTGGAAATGAGATTATTACAGCATAAAGATTCTATTTCTTCGGCTTTAAAGCAAGATTCTAAGTTTGAAGATTTTACTTCAGCCCTTTCAGAACATATTTTCATTTCCAGACCATTTTATTTTGTTCGAGAATGTCTCTTTGATTTCTAGGGATCGGAGTTTAAAGCGAAATTTTCGTGACACATTTGAAATAAAGAAAATCTTTTTCAAGAATATTGCTTTGAATCGGGATACAGCTGAATTTTGGCTGAACTATATCTATGATAATTTATTAAAATCTGACAGAGTAAAGTTCAATTCACCCAATGTAGTTAACCTCTGTCCAAATGTTATACCATTGATTACTAATGAACCGAATCCAAGAAGGTCAAAGAGGCTAGCTTCCGCCTTTGCTTTGAAAAGAATTAGAGAATTAAACAATATGTAGTTTTATTTGATTTCGTATATAAACTTTTGTTTTAAATTTTTGTTGCTTAGTTTTACTACTCATAACGGTCACTGTATATGTGACCGAAATATCTGGTATGTTTGTGAATTTCTGTACACTGTCTATTAAAAAGGATTTTATTCCTATTTTGAACTTTTATTTTATCGTCATGGAAATGCAGTGTGGTCTCCGAAATTATCGATAGCATTGAAAGGACGTCATACATTGTATAAAAGGAGTTGCATTTAGACAAAATCTTTAATTAGTATTAAGTATGCCTTGAGGACGACCTGTAAAAAGATACCCAGTTAAGGGCCTTTAAGCTCCTTTAAGATAGATACACGTAAAATTTGGATATAGGAAATTTAAATATCATGAAGGGGCATCAGGATTTTAGAAATGCCTAGGTGGGGTGTGGCCAGAATCGGTTGGGAACCACTGATCTAGGGCCAAACAAAATGCAGTTGTCGTTACCGAATGGGGTGTGAAGAAGTGGTAAGGAAGGTTTAAGGGAAATTGCAATTACTTGGAAGGGTGTAAAGGGGGAACCTATCAACAGATTAGGATGAATGAGGAGGGTGGGCGTCCGTGTTGACCTCAGGCAACTTGGTGCTGCAGTGAATTGTCAGTAGTAGTAGTAATGGACTCCTCAACATCTAAACTCCTCGCTCAAAGGACTCGTCGACATTTAAACTATTTAAAAACATAAAAAACATCGAAAATCAACATAAATACTTTGCGCTAAGGGCGGCAATTTAGGATAGATCTAAATAAACTCAGAACACAATTATAAACGGATAAGGTTTTATTGAAGATCAATTGTTACATCCTCCACAAAATTTTGACATTTATAATTGTGGTATGACCGAAACCAACCCAACGCCATGTAATATGAATTGTCTCAGTTGCCTAGTGACACGTTTCGACAAAGGAGGGAAAAGAAAAATAAACAAATCTTGACATTCCACCTAAAATTTTGAAAAAAAGCAACATGGCATCGTAGCATCTTGAGTAGGTAATCTATTGTTATTTTTTCAGCATTCATGGTTAAGAAGGGATGCTCCTAAGAAGGGATACCATTTAAGGGCTAACCAGGACCCTTCTCAAACTTCTAAGACATAGCAAGGTATCTGGCTAATGCATATGCCTTCGCATCCCACAAATGAAATGGCGGCACTGTCAAGAGGCTATGTACTATAAACGCGTTGATACACTGAGAGAGTAATAAGAAAATATATACTTTAGTGAAAAATAAATCCAAATTACAGTCGCTGGACATATAGTAATGACTAAAAATCCACGAAAACACATATCACATAATAGAACAGAGACCAGAATCTTCATGTCCCTTCGCAACAATGGGAATTTGCTTAAACCGCCGATTCATCATTCGTGGCTTGAGCGCAACACTAGGTTCTTCACCAGGGGGCAGTTCGTCTGACTCTGCTTTCATTTCACTCGCTTCAATTTCTTTTTGCTTCCATGGCACGTGGCTCTCAGTCTCACTAACACTTGGTTTTTCAGCTTCTTTGGGTTTCAAATTAGATATATTTAGCTTAATTTTAGGCACTTGTATAGAAGAAGTGGTTTCCACGAGCTCAGTGTTGCCATCTATTGAGCTGATAATCGTTTCACTGTTTTCAATTATATCGGGCAAAGGGCTGATGATTTTTTCATCCTTGATAGGTGTAACAGCATCGCGCCGGACTTCACTTATTTCTTCGGTAACGACAAGGCTGCTTTCTACAACAGACTCAGATGTTTCTAATGAATCTTCAATCTTTTCGGATTTTACAGCCTCTGGAGGTAATTCTGCAATTAAATAGTAAAAGAATAAAAAAAGGTTTAAAAGAATTAAAATAAAAAGAATCTTCCCTCGAAATTCAGCAAACTTTTGAAAGGTGCATATTTCTTTACCATTATAAGAAGATTGCACTTGGGGAAAGTTGCATCCCAGAAGAAACAATAGGAAGAAAAGATGAAAAGAAAGGAAGATAAGAATAGATAGCCTTGGTGCTTTTGCATAGCAGGAATAAAGATCAAAAATTTGACTTGCAAGGAGTTGACATGCAGCGATAGTTTTGTCGCCAAACATTTCTTACTTTGTATCTACAAAATGCATTTATTTCTTTTTTTTATGGTTTAGAAAAATGCCTAAAGAAATTTGTTTGCTGAATTTTAAAAAAAATGAGGGTTTTTTTATCGCCCATAGTATAATCAATTTTTGAGTTCTTTGACTAAACAAACAAAAATTCCAAAGAAAATACCGAAGAACTTGTTCCACAAAAACTATAACTGCTAGGAAAAAACTTATTTACATTTTTATACTAAATAGAAAAGAATTAAGCATATACAAGCGCATTAGAAGACATTTCTTAACAATCAAATTTTCATTTTCTTGGTTTTGAAAGGAAAAATTTGGAATAAAAGAGAAGGAAAATGTAACTTTTTTTTAAACTCGACTTAAGATTTGTAATTTGAAAAATATTTTACACGTAATCCAACAGCACATAATTTTATCCATATTTAGAGCTTTTAGGTAATGACATTTTAATTTATTTTTGAACTATATAAGAAACTTTCCATTTTTAGCCGAAGCCATTTTTTTCCTTTCTGCCACTTTTTAATTTCACCAAAAGAACAAACTTCAAAAAAAAGCTTACAGAAAACTGAAAGTGATAGACTCAATTCTGATAGATTATTCTCTGTAAAAAGAAATCCAGCCCAAAAAGTAGATTAAGTACAAAAAATTAACTATTCAAAATCAAATGCTGCCCGTTTTAAATCAAAATTATTGCCATATTCCTACAATGTTTACAATATCATATAAATGTATATTTTATTGATGTCTCTGTAACGTCTATTAACGTTAATATTACCGTCACTAGAAGTGTTTCGAGTTTTTTTTTTTTTTTTTTTTTTTTTTTTTTTTTTTTTAATGCCCCTTCTCTTTTCTATTATTACGGCTTTTCAATTAATAAATGAATTTACGTAAAGACAAATTCTATACATTACCGACACACGTATTCAACATCCGTACAGCGACAAATTATGTATATTTGATAAAAATAATCAAGTTTGTAGACCATCATATTTTTCAATTTCTGGAGAGGGTCTTTAAATCAATCTCAGGGGGGGGGGAGCGGGGTGATTCCTCCGATTCTAATTTTCGCAGAAATATTACAAATAAACTGGTTGTTCGGAATTCTAGAAAAAAACGGTATAAGTCTAGGGCTTTATCAGTACATAAGTAAACATGTTAAGAAAACAATTCTTACTTCATAATATGCAGAATAATCCTAGTTAACATATTTTGCAGGGGGGGACCTTTATCTTCATTTCTTTCACTGTTGTACAATTTTTTTTAACAGATTTCTGAAAAATAAAAATGGATTCAACTGCATTTTTCCGTTTTCAAATAATCTATACATGTAATTAAATATCCTCAGTGCCATCTAATAGTTCCTCACAAAAACATATTAATATACAAATACTGATAAAGTAGGTTAAGTTAGGTTAGATTAGTTAGATGGCAGTTGGGTGTTCATTTATAAACAATATTCAAGACTTAAGAGGATAGACACAAATATTTAAAAACGTGATAGAAAAACTGGACTTACAAGGAAAATAGTGAAGATAAAGCTTCTCCCCCTGCAAAATATGTTAACAAGGATTATACTGCATATTGTGAAGTAAAAATTGTTTTCTTAATATGTTTTCTTATGTAGTGGTAAAACCTTAGGCTTATACCCAAAAAACTAAACATCACCAGCACTATAGCGATATATTATACAGCGCTAGGTGGAAATGAAAAATTACCTTCAGATACTTCTTCCTTTATTTTGACTTTTTCTCCCTTCTTAATTTCCTCCTTAATAACTATAGATGACTCTTCAACAACTTCTGCTTTTACGTCGACATCTTTTTCATCTTCTACAATGTCTTTCTCTTCAACAGTTACATCTAAACCAGGATAAAGACCCTTTTCGCCATGTGACTAAAACAAATCAGTCAAATTAGTATAGAATAAAGTAACATGAAAAATTCATGAGCAAATATAATTCAAAGAACTAGAGGAGAGGTGACTCTTAAACATCGTCTACGCCCCCCCCCCCGTATCCCCAGCAAAATGAGCGGAAAAACCTTGCACTGAGTTTCTTCAGTGCAACTCACACTTATTTGTGCGACTAAATCCAATCAGTCAAATTAGTACAGAATAAAGTAATATGAAAAATTCATGAGCAAATATAATTCAAAGAACTAGAGGAGAGGTGACTCTTAAACATCGTCTACACCCTCCCCCCCCCCTCCGTATCCCCAGAAAAATGAGCGGAAAAAACTTTAGCGCTGAGTTTCGTCATGTTGAGGCGCGGTGGTGACCAAACTGCTTGGTAATACGGGTTCTGGAGTTCAATATCAGCTTCAGCAACCCACTGTCCGGAATTCATTAGCGCTAGTGAAATTATATAACAGCACCTTCATAATAACCGTTTCAAGCTAATGGAAAGACGAAAAAATATATCTATATTGTATTTTGAGTAAGGGAACAGAGGCACATCCAAAGGAGTTGTTTTGTTACGGACTGGCAAATTAAAAAATTTATGCGTATAAAACAAGGTAAATTACATGAATAACCAAGGAAATTATAAATAATTGTAGAGATCTTGACATCGTGGAAACCTCCTCCTTGAAAATCAGCCTTCGCCCCACTTGTGTAAGTATACTCCTTGAAAATCAACCTCCACAAAGTGATCGCAGCAGTGATCACTTTGCGGAGGTCTCCTGTACCACATATACTTCGTTTCTTTATACGCCACTCCCATCAATATTTGCTAAACACACACCCTACAGTATTCTAAAAATAAAATAAATAATTAAACGCATGCTGTCTGTAGAGATACATGGGGGGGGGTCTACAGATTTATGATTTAGCTGAAAAATAAAGAGATTTATATTATTCATTCTTATAGTTGAGGGATAATTTGCAGTCAGGTCCTCACCCTGATTCAATTGTTTTGGTGCTTTTTCAATTTAGTAGCCAAGAACATTTATTAATTGTCCCACAAAACTAGCTCAAACAAATCAACTTATGACATTTCCGTATTTTTGTAGAATTGTGGGAAATATGCGCTTCACTGGAGTAATTAACTAGAGGCGAATCTCCAGCATTTTATCTGCATTTTATCCAGCATTTTCGAATCTCCAGCATAGTAGTAGTAGAAGTCCAACCGTGCTCTTAGTACTCTATTTTTAATGATTGTCAACAATGATCAGATCAGATATGACAATTCGAAACGCGCGCCATTTGAAATTTCAACAGATTAACAATGATAATTTGCAGCTGTCCAAATTTCCAGTAAATAATCAAGGAGAACCTTGTAACCATTATTCTGTAAGATATTGTTTTTGGTAAACTTGTTAATTACCCAGCCTACATGAAGAGGCTGAACAGGCTAGTTTAGGATCACAGGATCTGATATTTCAGTATTTGTTTAGCCTTGTGACACCTGATAAGGAGACATGTTATGCAAACAATTCTTACTTTAAAATATGTATAATGATCCTAGTTCTTACATTATCCAACGGGAGAATCTTTATCATCAATTCTTTCCTCTATAAATCCTCAAAAGAGAAAAAGTTTCCTAATATCACCACGTTTTTAATTCAATGCTTAAGTATTTTTAAATTGCCACCAAATAAGCTCTTTTATAGATAGTGTTCATGCTGGTCTTTTTAATATTTTTTTTTAAAGAGCAGTGGCGAAGGGTGAATAGCAGTGGTGTAAATACAAAATATTAATAGCAGTGGTTAGGTTTTGTTAGGTTACAAAAGATGCACGGAATTTCTATAATTTCAATTTACCACTACCTTTTCTTTAAACATGTTTTTTGACACACGTGCTAAACACTATCTATAAAACAACTTATTTGGCAGCAGTTTACAGCGGCAATTTCAAAAGACTTAAGCATTGAATTAAAAACGTGGTGATATTTGGAAACTTTTTCTCTTTTGAGGATTTTTAGAGGAAAGACTTGATGATAAAGGTTCTCCCATTGGATAATATAAGAACTAGGATCATTATACATATTTTAAAGTAAGAATTGTTTTCTTAACCTGTCTCCTTATCAGGTGTCACAAGGCTAAATAAATACCAATTTTTATTCAAATGAGTACTCTCCTAATCTTCAAGAACTATTGGTTCAATACCATCACCCTGTGGAAACAAACAAATAAATATACATCCATTATCTTTCTTCTGCTGCAGTTGAGCACTCTGATATACTGAATCTGATTGTGCAATTTTCATTGAGATTTTTTGGCTTTTTAAGTATGTTTCTTCTCTTTCAAAAATTAGACAAATGTTCTCAGACTTGCAGGGGTATTATTAGACAACATAAATGGGGGGGGGGATTTTACTGACTGGTTAGTCATTTTTACAATCTGGATTTTTTTTATCAATATTAAACAAAATGTCTTCTTCAAGTATGAAGCTTGAGAGCACATTTAAGCCAAAAGAACTGTATAGCCTGAAAAAGATTAGCCCATTGGTTCAGTTTCTTGTAAGAAGCATATGTACAACTAGCCATTGATCTAGTGGAGAAAGGAGTAAAATAAGAGGGATAAAATGCAAATATGATTTATATTCTAACAAAATTCAGAAGTGAAAACCTCACAATTTCAATTAAAATATACAGATCTAACACCAAATGAAAAATTACAATTCAGGTAAGACCCATGGTAATCAGCCAATGCCTAGCCTTGGCCAGATATTTTAATTAAAAATTACTAATTTTTGCCCTTATGTGTATAGGGTTAGATAGTTATGATTGGCTGATGGATAGGACTAGACTAGTTGGGATTGACTGACTATAATCTTAGAAAACATCTGACTTCCAAACATTTGAATTGAGACAAAAGTTGCCTCTACACCCTAGCCTATTTAGATACAATTATTCTGTTTCACAATACTTTTCTTAGATTAAATCTACCCAAGGTTGACTATGTCTGTGATTAGGATATGTTCTTATTGCTTTAAGATCCTGTGTCAAATATTACACAGCATTTCCCAAGATTAGATTCAAGCTACTCTTTGGTCAATTTACCTGTGGATTGTGACAGCTCCACCAACTTTGGCAAAAGTGAAAAGAAGTTTTAGCAAACTGAAACTGGTTATGACACATTTATGCACAACAATGGATGATGACCATTTTGATCACCTTGTCATGATGTGCTTTGAGAGTGCAAACCAATGTGCTTTACTTTTTAATTGAAGTATTGTTGGGTGAGATGCCCAGTACTTGGCAAGCTAATCTATGGTTTAACAGCTAATTCATTGTAAAATGTCTATCGTACTACCTAGAAAGTGGATTGTTTCAACTAGACCCCGAAGCCGCGCCGAAAATCGGCGGCGCGCCGCCGAGCTTCCATCAGCGCGCTGACGCCGCCGCTGATTCTATCGGCGGCGGCGTCACTAATACGCCGCCGTTTTTTTCTCTTTTTTGCTTATCGATATCGACCTCTGGGCTTCAATCGTCATCCCGGCTAATCTGTTTCTTAAAAACAAATACTGTCATCTTGGGCTCGCCATGTATATCGGTTCATAGAAAGGAGAAGAAGAAATTTTTCTTGAAACAAAAATTCTACCTTCCACTTTAAAATTCTGTTCATTTTTCTTTCTGATTTTTCGGATGAAAAGAGGTAGGTATGTTTTCCGTACCAGGGCAATTCGTATCGAAGGAGTTGTCGTAGAAACTTCAAAAAGGGCTCATTCGATTGAAAATTGGAGTAACTAGTGCCCTTTTTAATAGTCGAAAGTGATTGGAAGGCAGCTAACATCCCTTCCACGCCCACCCTTTCCCCAAACACATCCAATCAAAATTTTAAGATAGCCATTTTGTTCAGAGTAACTGATTTCCAGAGAGAAATTATGTTTTTTGAGGAGGCTACTCCCCCACAACCCTTCGGGAAAGAGTTTTGTAGTTATATCCTTGAGTTATATAAGAATGGTGTTGGCACAAGGTATTATTTATTATTTTTCCTTTAGAACAGGGCATTTTATATCAAAGAAGTTGTTTTAGAAACTTTAAAAAGATCTCATTCAATTCAAGATTGTATTGGCTTATGACTTTTTTACAATTCAAAAGCTATTTGAAGGCAACTAAAACCCCATACACACCCACCATTTCCCGAAACACATACAATAAACATTTTATGATAGCCATTTTGTTTAACGTAGTTGAAAGTTCTGGAAATCAGGTCTTAGAGGATGACAACCACCCTCACAGCCCTTAGGGTAAGGGTTGTAATTTACGCCCTGGGGGCATATACGGTTTTTATAGAAAGCATTGTCGTAGAAACTCAAAAAGGGATCATTAGTTTGGAAATCGAAAAGCCTAGTGCCCTTTTTAATAATCGAAAGTGATTGGAAGGCTTGACATTTTTATAGTGGAGATCGATGTGGGTATACTGTATCATTTTTTTGTTGTTGTTGTTGATTAGACCAGGGCACTTTGTATCGAAGAAGTTGTCGTAGGAACTTCGAAAAGGGCTCATTCGATTGAAAATAGAAAATTCGATTGAAAATAGACTGATGTCCTTTTTAATAGTCGAAAATGATTGGAGGGAAACTAATCCCCCTCCCACGCCCACCCACCCAACTGCCGTTATTTTTAAAAAATAAATGTTGCCTTAAGGTTAAATGAAAATGCACAGTGTTAATGCTAATTACTAACAAGGCATCTCAGCAGTATCTCAAGGACGATTGAGGGTATTATGTTCAAACTTTCAGGGCTTCTTCTGCTCTTAAAATTTGACCAAATCAAAATAGCGTAAGTGTATCCAAGCTATCGAAGAAAGTAAATAAATTTTTTTGCGAATTTTATCATGTTTTCCATTTCAGGTCAACTAGAGGAGGTATGAAACTAAATTAAACACTATTATTTGTGTCCAGATTTTTATAAGGGTCTATGTTGTTAAATTTTGCTGAAAATTGTTTTCCACCATACAAATAGCAGACCAAACTATAAATTCTTACAAAAACGAAAAGATTTAAAGTATGATTTTCTTTTTCCCTGAAAAGACTATGTCAATATAAAACGAACAGAAATTAATTAAAAAAACTGTTTCCAAAAAATAAGTTTTTTCAAAGAAAAGTAAAGAACTCCATTAAACCAAAAATGAGCAAAATTAAAGTCAAATAATCTACAAAGCGTGAAACTACCACAAATCAGTATCGATAAATAAATGAAACCCAAAACGAACAGAAATTACAATAAATAACCGAGTCAAACTCAAAACGAGCAGAAATTAACATATGTTGGGCTCAAAACCCCTATGCGTTCCCCAGGCCAGAACATTATTTGTACTTCACTGACAAAAATACAAATGAATATGCATTGTCAGTTTAATATACATATACTGATATTTAGTAATCAAAATGTTAATATTATTTGATTTATGAAAGTTATAAAAGTAAAAACATTTATATTTTTTCAGTAAAGTGAAAATTTTGTTCTGGCCTTGGGAAGACAGAGGCGGTTTTGAGCCCAACTTATGATAATTTCTGCTCGTTTTGAGTTTGACTCAGATACTTTTGTTATTTTTGTTCGTTTTGGGTTTCATTTATGTATCAATGCTTATTTACGGTAGTTTCACGCTTGGTAGATTATCTAGAGCTAGTATAGAAATATATCTATAGAAATGAATTACATTTTTTTGCACAGTTAGCATAGCACACTGCAGTTGAAGTAGCCTTAAACTTTGACTTGAAACGCTATATATTGACCACTTCTTTCAGAAAAGAATTTCGGAGGGTTATTCCGTGTTGATAAGAAAAGAGGGTAAAGGTGCAGTTTAGTTCCTCCTGTAGTTTAGTGCGCAGGAGCCCTATGGTGAAGGTGCAGGTTTGTTCTCCCTTATAAAACAACTTATTTCAGCAGATACAAAGAAGAAGCCCATTTGCAGCATTCTGTGGGACCCCAAGGTCCAGTACTAGTATCAGATCCTGCGAGTGGCAGTTTACGCTCATCAAGTTCTGGCTGTACTGGCCACATGTGCCCCAGCTAAACGGCTTTTTAGCACTAAAGGACTAATAGTGACTGCAAAAAGGTCAACGGCTCCAGGCAGAGTGAACAAACTGACTTTTGTTACATCAATTGTAACTGAAGTGATGTAACCGCTGATTTAAAATTGTTGGTGCTGTTAAGCCATGGTATCTGATTTGTATACAGTGTTTTTTCGATTTTGTTATTTTTTATTCACTTCCTTTAACAACATAGGTTTCCCTGGGTCTAGTGGCTAAAAATGAGAATTCTACTTTGTCTGATCGACGATGAACATAAACACTTTCCGCACGGCCCAAAAAAATCTTTTTTTGTCATATTGTTCTTTTTGTTTCTAGCCAACCATTTAAAAATCCTTACTAAAATCGAGGTTGAACGTGCTTGGTGAAGTGCAATTTTTATTATTATTTTTGATCAGAAAAATCGGCGCGCCGTGGCGCGCCGCCGGTCTAAAATCGGCGGTACACCGCCAAAAAATTTTAGCACGCCGGGTAGCGCGCAGCCACCGATACTGAAACACCCCGTCGCCGCCGTCATGTCGGCGTGGCGCGGCGTCGGGGGCTACTTTCAACATTGAATGTGTCAAAATCATCTTAAATGGTGTGTGTTTAGCTTGAATATTTAACTATATACAACACTCATAATTTCAAATATACTGATAGACAACAGTAGAGTTTAATCTTGACCACACATTTAATGCTTTAGAGAGAGAGAGAGAGATTTATTCTAAACAAGCAAACAATTTGACATCAGTTTAGCAGCCACCCCAAGAAGTAAAAACTTGTCCAAGAGGATGGCAAAAATACACTAACATAATAAAACAATAAAAAAAACCTATCTATATCACAGTCCCCAAACAGCACCACAAACCGTACTCTTTAAGATTTTCATTAAATTTACTATCATAATCATAATCATCACCCCCAGGAGCTATAAATCACAAAGAGTTGTGAATATCAATTTAAATACATAAATTTCACAGAATAGTGTCTTAAAGATAATGTAATCAATAAATGTATAGCCTTTCAACCTCAGACATGGGCAAGATGTTTCACATGAGTTTTGCAAGATCTAGGTCTTTTCCCAGAAACATATTTGTGGCTTTGGAAAAGCTATCATAGCTCTTGTCCATTTTGCCCAGTAGACTTCAGTATACTGGCTCCAGAAAAGAAGAGTTATCATGGATTGTATTCTCCAAGCCATTTATTAGGGCCCTAAGGATACTGCAGGGTTTCTTGAAATAAAACAACTCTCCAATCATCCAGCAGATTGGCTCTAGGATTAGATTTTGTCTCTGAATAATGAGCAGGTGGATGCCTAGGATGCTGTTTATTGAATTTGATTTTTTTTTTTAAGACAAAACAAGAAATATATCAGTGAATACCAAGATCAGTGGTAAATTACGCACAAAAATAATTTCAATGTAGTCTCTCCTATACAGGGAAAAACTATGGCCAGGAAAAAACAGGGGAGAAAAAAAAACAAATACGTTCATCAAACATTTTTAAAATAATAAACTCACATCACCAAACAAAACAATACCCCCCCCCCCAAAAAAAAAAAAAAAAATTCAAGCTAGGCAAGGGAGTAATACATGTTTCCACCCAAACAAATAAAGTGCAGAACCAATCTAGAGACATCAACTCATCAGAGAACTAGGGAAAAAATTAATTATTTGCCAGAAAATCTTGAACAAACTTTTTGAAAATACCAAGTGAGTATCAGCCCCATGCAGACTCCATGAGAGTGTTCCAAATCATGTTACAAATTATCAGAGGGTCATAAGTCGGACTGTATTGACAGAGTATAAGGTATATGAAAATTATTCGAAGTGCAGAAATAATAAGTCAATTGCTCAGAAATTAAAAACATATTATTACATTTGGCAGCAGGAGGCTGGCCATGTAACCTCAAAAAATTTAAAGAGGCACAAAACAGAAAATAAAGAGATTGCAAGTCAAATAAGGGTTTAAATTCATAAAAGTTGGTGTCTTGTATGAGAATCTTTGCTTTATCATGTAATTTTAAAGGAAGCTTCAGTGATGAGGGAAAACTTTACGTCCAAATAATGGAACAGTATGAAACATAAGGCTGTAGAATAGGAGTGGAAGAATTGACTCTTGAAAAATGTGTTTAAATTTTTTAAGGAGGCCAAGGCTTCTGGAGACTTTTATTTAAATGAGGTCAATTTGACGGTTGAAGGAAAGACTTTCATCATGCAAGATGCTTGGGAATCGAACACAACGTTCTTATGCCTAATAAGGGAACCTCTGGATACATATATTTCTTTTAAACCAGAACAAGCCATTTAAACTCTTGAGAAAATAAGAAAACATGACTATCCAACATTTAAGGCAAGATAATTAACACCAAACCACTCAATAACTTTCAAAAAGAGCAATCATATTTGAGCAGAGATCAAACTCAGTTTTACCAGCTATGCCAAGAGTAGTGTCATCTGCAAAAGCTATAAATGTATTGGAGAAGGACAAACTCTTGTCACAATTAGTGACTCATGCAGGTTGACAAAGACAACAGTAAGTAGCACGTTTTATATTTTTAACCACATTTACAAGGTCAAATAACATAAATTAAAAAGAGTTTCATCCCAATCCTAGATCTTTTTGGAACACCCAACTCTATTTCAGATGGGTTGGAAAAGAGAATATCAACTGAGATACATCAACCATATAAATGTGATAGAAAAAAAAAATAAGTACTCCCTCAAATGTCAATATGTAATAGTTGTCACAGGAGAATCTTGTGTGCTATTGAATCAAATGCTTCACATACATCAAGAGAAAAAGTAGCAGGTATCAGACTAGAGTAAAAAAAAATATGTATATAATTCAAAAGATTCGCATCGTGCATGCTCAGTTGAGTGCTTTGCCCTAAAACCAAACTGGGAATCATGAACAAAAAATTGAATTTAGAAAATCAAGAAGTTGAGAAAGCATAGCTCTTTCAAAAATTTTACTAAGCGCTGATAAGAGAGATCTAGGATGATATTTAGCAGGGTCATTTCGTGAACCACCTTTAAAATCTATAATAACACAAGCATGCTTTAAGGCTCTTCGGAAGACAAAATTTTTAAAAGGCATATTGCCAAGTCTTGTAAGAGCAGAAATGATGACAGTAAGAATGAGCTTGACAACCTTAGTAGAAGTTCTGTCTGGGCCAGAAGATGAAAGACCTTTTCAAACCATTAACAAATCTGTCTATTTTAACTTCATAGGTAGGCGCCAAAATCATTGATTCAAGATAAGGAGGTCCAAGATAAGACGTAAATCCATTTAGAGAAGAAGAAGGACTTAAAGAAGAGGCAGTAGTTTTCCCAATATTTGCAAAGTAAGTTTGTCTTGCACTTTCAGCTCACCCTCTATGATTTTACCATCAGTCAAAACACTTGACAGGACAGAAGGGGGCCAAGAACATGGCCTGATGACAGAATTGATTACTTGCCATGTTTTCCTAATGTCTTTACCTCACACAGACGATTAACTATAGTAAAATAACAATTTGGCCTTCTGGTAAAGTGAATTGTAAACTGTTCTATAAGCTTTAAAAAGTTGAAGCTGATAATCACGTGTAGATGGCTTAGGGGACCTGTCAGCCTTCCAAAGACTATTCTTTTTCCTACAGCCTTTAAAGAGTCATCCAAGGACTCAAATGGGTTGTTCTTTTTGATTCTGGATTCAACTGGGATGCGTAACAAGTATCCAATATAATTTCTTTCAAAGAGTCATGAAAATAATTAAAAAGTAAATATACATTGGATTTGTTTTCAAAAATAGCCCACAAATGTCCTACCTACTGTGATCTAAGACTAGCCAACTCCTGATCATTAAATTAAATTTTAAAGGCAAAAAACCTCTCAAAATTCAGTGGATAAATGGAACCTATTAAAAGTGAAGACTATATTTGCTTGGACAACCAAAAAAAAGGTTCCAAAACCCCAGGTCTATCACCCCTAACTAAAGTTCTCAGGTTAATAAACAAACTAATCAAATATAAGCCGACAGCTTTATTTTTCTCTTTACCTTGAAATTTTATTTTAACTTAAAATCCACAATTACACTTTAGATTTAGTTATATAAAAAAGAAAGTTTTTGAATTTTAGCACCCTTAAAACAAAATCAAATTTGTAATGCATTTGACTCCTAAAGGAGTTGAGCCTTTTATTTCGACTGTATTAAGATAAAATCTGCTATGCAGCGAGTAAAAGTGATTCTAGTCATCAATCCTAATATCTTTTGTATTTTAGGACTCTCCTGACTAAAATCTGTGTTGCATCTAAGTTTCGATGATAGTATTGTATTTCTCATAATTCGCATTAACTCCGTTCCAAAATCTTTCCTGGACTTGCCACAATTTCTGAAAATGGCCAATACTATCACAGTTTCTGAGGATTGTTCCTTTAAAAATGGTAAGTTGTACTGTTGATTTTTTTTTTAGAATAAAAGAAAAGCTAATTTTTGTAGAAAATAATTATCCTTTTTTTCCTCATTGCTCATTAAGTGATCCTAAGAAAAAAACATTAACTACATTTGTACTTTGATTTAATGATTAAGAGCTGATTGGTGATAATAGTGGCTTCTTTGTGATGCAAAACACATTCAGATTCAATTTATTAGCTTTAATTTTTAAGTTTGGTGAGATAATTAATTGTCTGGTAGAAAAATTTTCTGTGCAGGTATGATGAACAAAATATGCCTACAAAATCAGGGGTAGTTAGGGGGGCTCAGATGGGAATATCTAATCATAATACATGTAAGAGATGAATAAAGTTAGTTAAATCAGCTGCTAAACTTGTGAGACTATATTTTGTATTTTATGTTCTGGGAACTAATGCTGAAAACCCCAATTGAGTGGTATTTTTTTTTACATTAATTGTCTATTTTTTGTGATTGTTAAGATGTGAAATGTTTTTTTTTATTCAGTTGACCTGAATAAATTGATCAGAGGACGGGAGGGCCAGGGGTCAGTTCACATGATTCATCATTGATAATTTTTGGGGTGAGGGAGGGGTATCGGGCCATGGAGGAGCAAGGGTCAGTTCCAACAAGTCTTGGAATAAAATATTGTTAAAATGATGTTTTTTTTTTTTTTTTTTGGGGGGGGGGGGGGCCCGGTCGTGGAGGGCAAGGGGTGGGTTGCCATAATTTATGTAATAAAATGTCGTTAATAAGTAATTTTTTCGGGGGGGGGGGGGTCCGGCCATGGAGAGAAGGCCAGGGGTCCGCTTGGTTGAGGTTTGGAGTAAAATATCTTTTATAATTTATATGGGTTGATGTGGGGGTTTGACTTATCTGATCTTTGAAATAATTTCAAAACCCTTGCATAAGAACCTTATATGCCCCCAATCTATAATATACAACACTTGCCCCAGGGCTCTATGGGTGTGTGTCAACACTGCAGTTTCTATTAACCATCTTTTGATTTATTTTAACAAAGCAGCTATCTCACAAATTTGATTGGATGGATTTGAAGTAAAGAAAGCAGAAGGGTTAGTTGCCCTCCGGTCCGTTTTGATTTTTAAAAAGGGAACTAGAACTTTCAATTTCCAATAGAAAGAACGCCTGACGAAGTTATACGATCATTCCTTCCATAAAAACCTTATATATCCCCGGGTTGTTGGGGACTTTGTAAACCCCTGAGTTCTAACTATATGATCTTTGGTCTATTATGGACAAAATGAAAATCTCAAAAAATTGATCAGACGCATTTGGGGAAAAGACGATTGGTTTGGGATGGGGGGGGGGCTATTTGCCATCAGATCAATTTTTAGTCTCAAAAAGGGAACTAAAAATTCAGATTTATAACCGAATGAGCTCCCTCCAAAGTTTATACTACTATCTCTTCCATTAAAACCTTATATACCCAGGGAGCATAACTTACAACACTTGTCCCCAGGTTCTGGGGAGGGGCTGTGTTATCCCTTCAGTTTTTGTTATACAATTTTTGGTCAATTTAAGACAACTACACTTATCCAGCAACTCGTTCTATGTTGTGAATTTCAGGTTTTAATTTGTTCTATGTTAGTGAATTTTCTTGAATGTTTCTGGTTTTCTGTTGCTTTATAAAAATTAGATTTTTAAAAACGATTTGTGAAACAAAAAACTGCATATAGATCTGTGTTTTATGTATACATGTGATGTCCGTATATTTACATTTATAGAACTAAAAAGAAAAAGCTGTCATATTCGCTTAATAATTGCTTAATTTTAATTTTGTCCCAATTCCTTAAGAAGGACTTCTAAAACACTATGTTTGTTTAATTGGAACAATAAGAAGCTTTTTCAAAAGTACTAAAAGTTTTAGCGTAAAGAGGGAGGTATTGAGGAGGAGGCAACACGTAAATAAAAAGAAAAGGCTGCCAGATTTGCTTACTAACCTTCATTTAAAATTTTTCTATGTCTGTTGAATTTAAATTTTGTTTTAGAAGTTGAAGATGCTATACCAGGTGACAGCGGGAAGGCCTTTCATTTTCCAAACCAACTTTTGTCACCAAAATGTGAAGATGTTACTTTGCTTAAATTACTTAGCATTTCAGAACCATGTAAATTTGAATACGACACCCAAGAATGTGAATTTTCTAACAATAAAGGTACGTCTGAAACATCGTGTTTTTGTTAATTTAAACGTATTGAATAATATTTTATTCGACAAAAATAGGAAAAAGGAACTTAATCTTAAGATGGAACTTTTGTTTTATCTTATTCCAATGTGCAGGTGTATAGCCCCTCCCCCCTCCACAGCCCCAGGGGAAAGTTTTTAAGTTATAAAAATTGTCCATTGTTTACGCGTTGTATTTTTTATTGGAAGCATGCATACATTGAAGGGTGAAAAGACGAATTTTTTGCGGGGGGTTTACTCAGGGGGGACTTTCCATGGAGAGGGAAGTTTCCAGGGGGTGAACTTGTCAAAAGAAATATACATTGGAGGAATTTGTCTGAATTTCTGTACAATTTTTTTTTTCGCCTTCTCTTCTCCGTCCCAAATTTACGTGCTGAGTTGTTAAGGGTAATTGCCTGGGTTAACTTTCACCCGGATTGAATTGTCTAGAGGATATATCCGTGGGAAGGGTATTTCTCTGTGGAGGTGGCCCAGATTTCCTGGGATTATTTAAAAAACGATTGGAAATTAAATTAAAAAAAAGTTTCCAACTGGAAGTAAGGAGCAACATTAAAACTTAAAAAGAACAGAGTTTATTACGTTTATAAAGGGGTTTGTTTCCCCTTCAACATCTCGCTCTTTACGCCAAAACTTTAATTTTGTCCCAATTCTTTAAGAAGGACTTCTAAAATACTAGTTTCGTTTAATTGGAGCAATAAAAAGCTTTTTTCAAAAGTACAAAAAGTTTTAGCGTAAAAAGCGAGGTATCGAAGAGGAGGCAACACGTAACTAAAAAGAAAAAGCTGTCAGATCTGCTTACTAAGCTCTATTTTAACTTTTTCTTTGTCTGTTGAATTTAAATTTTGTTTTAGAAATTGAAGATGCTTTATCAGGTGATAGTGAGAAGCCCTTTCATTTTCCAAACCATCTTTCGTCACCAAAATGTGAAGATGTTCCCCTTCTGAATTTACCTAGCATTTCAGGACCATGTAAATTTGAATACAACACCCAAGAATTGCAACGCAAATGTTCTAACAATGAAGGTATATCTGAAACATTGTATTTTTGTTCATTGAAATGTATTTGATATTATTTTATTGGACAAAAACTGGACAGAGACTTAATCTTAAGATGGAACCTTTGTTTTATCTATTTCCAATGTGCAGGTGTATAGGCCCCCCTCCACAGCCCCAGGGGAAATGTTTTTAAGTTATAAAAATTGTCCATTGTCTCCGCATGGTATTTTTTATTGGAAGCATGCAGACATTTATGGGTGAAAAGACGAATTTTTTGCTGGGGTATTTATCAGGGGGGATTTTCCATGGAGAGGGAAGTTTCCAGGGGGTGAACTTGTCAAAGGAAATATGCATTGGAGGAATTTGTCTGAATTCCTGTACAATTTTTGTTTCGCCTTCTCTTCTCCGTCCCAAATTTACGTGCTGAGTTGTTAAGGGTAATTGCCTGGGTTAACTTTCACCCGGATTGAATTGTCTAGAGGATATATCCGTGGGGAGGGTATTTCTCTGTGGACGTGGCCCAGATTTCCTGGGATTATTTAAAAAACGATTGGAAATTAAATTAAAAAAAGTTTTTCCAACTTGAAGTAAGGAGCAACATCAAAACTTAAAAAGAATAGAGCTTATTACGCTTATGAAGGGGCTTGTCTCCCCTTCAACACCTCGCTCTTTACGCTAGTAAAAACTTTAATTTTGTCCCAATTCTTTAAGAAGGACTTCTAAAATACTAGTTTCGTTTAATTGGAGCAATAAAAAGCTTTTTTCAAAAGTACAAAAAGTTTTAGCGTAAAAAGCGAGGTATCGAAGAGGAGGCAACACGTAACTAAAAAGAAAAAGCTGTCAGATCTGCTTACTAAGCTCTATTTTAACTTTTTCTTTGTCTGTTGAATTCAAATTTTGTTTTAGAAATTGAAGATGCTTTACCAGGTGATAGCGAGCAGCCCTTTCAGTTTCCAAACCGTCTTTTGTCATCAAAACGTGAAGATGTTCCCTTTCTCAAATTACTTAGCATATCAGGACCAATTCAATTTAAATACAACAACCGGGAATTGCCACCCAAAAGCTCAAACAATGAAGGTATATCTGAAACAATGTATTTTTGTTCATTAAAATGTATCGGATTTTATTTTGTTTGACAAAAACAGGACAAAGAGACTTAATCTTAATATGGAACCTTTGTTTTATCTTTTTCCAATGTGTGGGTGTTTGCCAAACCGCTTTTGTAGTCTTTAATGAACATTTTTAAATTTTCACTTGAAAGTAGTTTTGCAGGTTTTATTATTTACAAAAGGCTTGATAATAAGCCTTAAAACTATGTCTCTATATACATAAAGAAAGAAAAACGAGCAAAAATGGGGTTTTTATAGGCCAAATGAAAATACTGAAAAAAAACAAAGCGAATATTTCGAGAGGACAAACGCCTCTCTTCTTCAGTGCGAAACGAAATAATGTAACCAAGGAAAGTGCCGAAGAAAAAAACAACAAAAAAAACGCGGAAAGTCAATGTGAAAAGAACCAAAAACCCAAAGAAAAAAACAAAAACTTAAAAGATGAATAAAATTCAATAAAAGCCAAAAGTTAAAAGAATTAAAACCAAATACCTAACAACCATAAAAGCGAGTTATTCGCCAATATCCGCGATTTGCACAAAATCCAAAAAAAAAAATATATGAACTGCCATCGACGGATACTAGCGAACAACTGACAAATAAAAGGAATCAATTCATTCACTCAAAAAAACAAAGCGAACCAGCAAATAAATAAGTTGAGAATTGTGTCATTTGATTTCGGATTTTAATTAATGCATTTCTTGTTGACACCCTTTGAGACCTAAGGGGTTGTTCACGTGTTTGATTAGATGACTGGGAAAGTGGTTCAAGTGTTATTTCAGGGATTACTAAAGTATCGGCTTCTCTTTTGAGAAAACCGAAATATGACTCGTTTATTTCTTTCTTTATGTGATGTCAGGCCAATGTGGTTTAAGAAATTATCGTCTCTATATACATTTTTTAATCCATATTTATAGTGTATATTTCTCTTCAAATCAAGAGATAAAAAAATAAATCGGTCTATTATTTTGATTCCAAGGTGAATTTGAAAGAAGAAGAAAATCGGCTGTTAAAATCTGAACTCCCTACCAGAAATTTTTAGTGTAGAATATTAATTTACTGAAAACACTAGATTCAAACAAAAGTACTGAATTCATTTTGTGCAGATGAAGTCCAAAGTTTTTTTGTCTGTTTAGGAACGAGTTGTTTTAAATGTTTAGCTAGAAGAACATAGCGAGTATCGTTGGATTAAAAAAAGACGAAAGTCACGTTTTCTGCCGAGAGATGAATCCTTTTACCAAAAAGTGAAAAACGATGAAAAAAAAAATCGAAACGAACAATCAGAGCCTAGTGAAAATTTTATACCAAATAAACGTGTTTTCTGCATGTAAATACACGATGATGAGCTGTTACTAGTTCCGTTTTCAATCATCAGTTATCAGTCACCTGTGACCAGTTATCAGTCACAGCCTAAATATTGTTTTATTTAACAATTTGCTTATAGCCGATGCACAGTGAACTAAAACAACGTATTTATTGTTCACAGTTCAATATAAATTTTGAACCTAAAATATGTGCATGTCTCTATAAAAAAAAGTATAGCACAGCAAATAAATCTGCTCGCAAGGTACTCCAGCCTGACTCTTTGTTACAAAGGAAATTTTTTAAACGATTCAAAAGTAACTGAATGCTGATGGCGTTGTCACTATATTTGACCGAAATATCTGTATTTTTTTTAAATTGTTTTTCAATGTATATTAAAAAGATTTATCCCTATTTGAACTGTTATTTGTAAGACCTGAAGAAAACGTGACATCCTTCGTTTTTTTTTTTTTAATCCAAAGCGTTGTGGCTACCCAAAAATTTTAAATTAAACATATTATGTGCATTATTTTATCTCTTACTCTTTTTTTTGAAATAATTCCTGACATTTATTGTATTATTTCCTCTCCTTCACTAATGGTTTAATTTACACTACGGTTTACTTTTTTATCTTTTATGGTTTCATTTGCGCTCTTTCGTTGTATTAGAATCACTAATTTTAAAAGCTAATATAAGTATAACAATTAGGGATAAAAGCCGGATAGAAAATAAACTTAGTTGTTAAAACCTATTAAAAGATTTACTTTTTTTTCTGTTTTTAACTCTGTAGACTTTCAAAACATTTTGAAAGATATGTATTTGTTTTCGGTTTTAAGAGTTTGGATTTTTGTATTATTTGTTTAATCTATAGACTTTTAAACTTTTAGGTCACTTTTCACCACACGTGTCTGGACTTCATTTCAAGGGGAATGCGTCACTAGTCGTTTCAAAGAATCCACATACGAGCAGTTTCTTAATTTCGTGTGCATCAGAATCTGAAGGAAAAGGCTTAGAATGTCAGAAAAAAGGTTTGAAAAGTTGCCTCCAAAGTAAAAAGGAAAAAAAATCGAAAAGATTTCAAAGAATTCATAAAAGAAAAGACATATAAATGTGAGGTATGTGACAAGTCCGTTTCTCGAATGTGCGATTTGGACCGGCACCAAAGAGTGCATACGGGTGAGAAGCCGTTTAAGTGTGATGCTTGTGACCAAACTTTTTCTCATGCAGCAGGTTTGAACACCCATAAAAGAGTGCATACGGGTGAAAAACCGTTTAAATGTGATGTTTGTGACCAAACCTTTTTTGCGGCATCAAATTTAAACACCCATAAGAGAGTGCATACGGGTAAAAAGCCATTTAAGTGTAGTGTTTGTGACCATACCTTTTCTCAAGCATCAAGTTCGAACACCCATAAAAGAGTGCATACGGGTGAGAAACCATTTAGGTGTTATGTTTGAGACCAAATCTTTTCTGCCGCATCAAGTTTGAACATCCATAAAAGAGTGCATACGGGTGAGAAACCGTTTCAGTGTAATGTTTGTGACCAAACCTTTTCTGCCGCATCAAGTTTGAACACCCATAAAAGAGTGCATATGGGTGAAAAACCGTTTAAGTGTGATATTTGTGATAAAAACTTTTCTCGAGCATCACATTTGAACACCCATCAAAGAGTGCACACGGGTGAGAAGCCATTTAAGTGTAATGTTTGTGATAAAACCTTTTCTGTAATACTAAATTTAAACACCCATCAAAGAATGCATACGCTTGAGAAATAGTATAAATGTGATATATGTGATCGAACCTTTTTTCGAGCTGGAAATTTGACCAAGCAACAAAGAGGGTATATGATTGATTAGACATTTACATGTTATGTATGTTAGAAGTGTTTTTAGAAAGTTTGCAGTTTGGATACATATCAAAGACTGCGTACAAGTGAGAAACCTTTCATATGTGATGTGTGTAGAAAAACTTTTCGTGATGTTGGCAATTTTACTCGCATTAAACAGTACTTACAGGAGTTTTGGAAGATTGTTGTCTCCTCAGTGGTTTGTGGTTGTTATTGTCACAACCAATTAGTACATCGAATTAGTTCTTTCAATGTTTTTTTTTATGTGTTTAGTTTCCTTAGCAATTTTAGTTTCTTTAGTTATTCAAATTTGCTTGAGTGTTACCAATGTGATGTACATAAGAAATGCTTGTTTACATCACGGTTTTTGAATGAGCTCCAAAGATTTTATACAGGTGAGAAACTTTTTAAAAGATTATCTATGCAAGGAATGCTTGCCGTGGCTGTACAGGTGAGACACATTTAAATGTGAAATGTGTAAAAGGATGTTTTCATTTAAGTTGGCTCTGAATTAGCATCTAGCAACCTATTCTAGAAAAAGCATCTCTGTTTATAGACTGCAACAAGGCCTTAGGAACAATAGTGATTTTTATTTACAAAAGAAAACTCGATGAAGAATTAAAGCTGTTCCACATTGGCTAATCCTTCAATTTAAATTCTTTAGATATTGATGTAGTTCTCCTTCTTTTTTTTTTTTTTTTTTTTTTTTTTTTTTTTTTTTTTTTTTTTTTTTTGCAAGTTAAGCTTTTATTTCATCCAATGATCAATGTGGAACCATACGAGACGAAAAAGGCAAATATCTATTTTCCGAAAAAAATCTAATACTGATAATCTCAAAAGAAACAAGTAGTTTATATTGTCCTAAACTGAAATGCATAATAATTAGGATTTTTAAGCAACCATAGATAACTGAAATTCTGAAAAACTGAAAGATTTGTGTGTTTTTCCTTCTATTTGTGCCATGATTTATATGTTTTGAACTTATGCCGACAAATTTGTTGTGTAAGATGGCTCATATGCACTGAAAAAGGTATTTAATGAGCAAGTCCACTCCTCCACTTTTTATGAAGTCCAGTTGCTGGTTATTCATATCCCTTAAAATTTGCCTGGACTGATGAGCCTTCTCTTTTATTTCAAGTTAATACGATGTAGTTAATTTGGATGCCAGTCTAGGAAAATCCCACAAAGAAGAAAAATTTTCAGAAAAATAATGAGGGAGGGAGTGCCTCAAAAAATGAGGTGTCTCAAAAAGAGGGAGGGAATGAGGATGGAAATTCTTTTGGTATCAATTATGAGAAGTTACCAATTTGTTCAAACTGTATTGATTTAGAATAATTCCATTAGGCTAAAGACGTAAAATCACTAAAGCTCC
This sequence comes from Artemia sp. Qi Xiang Cuo, assembly GCF_049724085.1. NCBI lineage: Eukaryota > Metazoa > Arthropoda > Branchiopoda > Anostraca > Artemiidae > Artemia > Artemia sp. Qi Xiang Cuo. The sequence continues at coordinate 63,629,130 of NC_142804.1, forward strand.
AATAACTCCTTGTAAGTCTTGTTTTATTTATGTGGAAACTATTTGTTGCACCCAGTAAACTTGTAATGTGAAAATAATGCTGTCGCTCTATAAACATTAAAACTCTGAGAAACAACAGATTTGGGCTTTGAGATTAAATTAGTATGTTTAAACCCACAAAAATAGCTCTTGTCCTAAGATATAGTTATTTCTAAAGATTGAAGAAGAATCTATTTTAACTCTTCGAGAGAATTGAGTGATGTAAGTGTTTGTTTAACTGATAGTAATAAAAGTTTTACTTGTTGCCGATAATTGGCCGTTTTCGTCAGGTCAAGCAAAAAAAAAAACAGATTTTATCAAATTGATTTACTGAGATTATTCTTTTCGTAAAACGAAACTTCAACAGATTTGGATTAAAAATGAGGCCTGATAACTTTATTTATCTGTTTTGAATTTTTGGAACGATAAATTTGTAAAAAACATCCAATTTACAACTATTTTGAGCTTTGACAACCCATGTTTCGCATCCATATAGGAATTTACTTCGGATGATCGTCTCGTAGACTCTAATTTCGTAATGAGGCTTATACTTCGACAATTCCACAGTGGCTAGGTGAATGCGCCTTTCAATTTCATGATCAAATCCCCCTGTAGTGAGACTGACTAATTAAGTCAAAATTGGGTTTTTGTAAAAACATTAAGACACAAAATACAAAGTTTTGAAATGCCACTTTTTATCAAGATAAAGAGCAGATCCTGGTATGTGTAGACTTGAATAGCACATTGAGAAATCACCACTTCCTTCTTATATGCATCAGTGGGCCCGATAAGATGTGGTTGATTCTCGATATAAATGATACATTTTATGGGAACGGGGAGCCTGATACTAATTTTATGCTGGACTGACCTCAGGTCCGTTATTTTGGGAAATAATTAAAAAAACTTTTCCACAAAATAAGTTTTTCAAAAGAAAAGTAAAGAATTCCATTAAACAAAAACTGAGCAAAAATAATCTATCAATCGTGAAACTGCCATAAATTAGCATCAATAAATAAATGAAACCCAAAACGAACAGAAATTACAATAAATAACCGAGTCAAACTCAAAACGAGTAGAAATTAACATAAGTTGGGCTCAAAACCCAATTTTTAACAACATACGGTATTTGTTTAGCCTTGTGACACCTCATAAGGAGACATGTTAAGAAAACAATTCTTACTTTAAAATATGTATATGTATAATGATCCTAGTTCTTATATTATACAACGGGAGAACCTTTATCATCAAGTCTTTCCTCTAAAAATTCTCAAAAGAGAAAAAGTTTCCAAATATCACATTATTGAAAATTCAATGCTTAAGTCTTTTTAAATTGCCGCTTTAAATTGCTGCCTAATAAGTTCTTTTATAGATAGCGTTCATGCCGTCTTTTTAATATTTTTTTTTAAAGAGCAGTGGCTAAGGGCGAATAGCAGTGGCGTAAATACAAAATATGAATAGCAGTGGCGAAAATCAAAAGTTTGTATTTTCGGCGAAAAACCGAAAATACAAAATATGCACGGCATTGAAAAGAAATGAAATAATATAAAAAAAATTATATGAAATCCGTTGATTTTGAATTGAAGTTATCAGGTTAGGTTACAAAAGATGCACGGAATTTTTTTTAATGAGCACTGGCGAAAATACTGTTTTTTTAATGAGCAGTGGCGAAAATTTCATTTTGATTCACAATTTCTATAATTTCAATTTACCACTACTTTTTCTTTAAACACGTTTTTTGACACACGTGCTAAACGCTATCTATAAAACAACTTATTTCGCGGTAGTTTACAGCGGCAATTTCAAAAGACTTAAGCAACGTGGTGCTTTTAGCATGGGTTTTGGAAACATTTTCTTTTAAGCTTGAAAAAGAAGGATTTTTAGAGGAAAGACTTGATGATAAAGGTTCTCCCGTTGGATAATATAAGAACTAGGATCATTATACATGTTTTAAAGTAAGAATTGTTTTCTTAACATGTCTCCTTATGAGGTGTCACAAGGCTAAACAAATACCGATATTTCTTCTTTATTATATTTATGCAATTCATCTGATAAAAGTAAATAGTATTTCTGATTAATATGTTTGTTTTTCAGACCATGCACTTACTCACACTGATGGTCCTAGGCTATATATAGTCCAAGGATAGCCTATATACAAAATTGGTATAGGCTAGCCTAAGCCTAGAATTATGGCTATTGAGAAGGAAACATGTTAAGAAAACGATTCTTGCTTCCTAGTATGCAGATAAATTGAAGTTAACACATTTTGAATGAGATTACCCTAGGCTATAGGTAAATGTGCAGTTTACAACATAATAAAGGTTAAATTTTTACCAAATCATATTATTGAGTTTCAAATAAAGTGAATATACCATTTGCTGCCTTTTTGGTAAATATATACCAAATCATATTATTGAGTTAGGAATAAAGTGAATACACCATTCAATGCCTTTTTTATGCTGATTACAAATATAATAGGCTAGGCTAATCATTTCTATTGGAAATGAATTTCAGCCCCCCCCCTATATATGCCAATTCAGAGTATATATTTCTACATTAGGGGGGTGGGGGCAAAATTTGTTTCTGATGGAAATGGGAGGTAGGCCTAAGTTTAAACTTTACCCCCACCCCTAATGTAGAAATATATACCCTGAATTGGCAAATATAGGGGGGGACTAAAATTCCTTTCCAATAGAAATGATTATTATATTCATAATTGGGATAAAAAAAGACATCAAATGGTGTATTCACTTTATTCCTAACTCAATAATATGATTTGGTACATATTTACCACCTTTTTTTTATGCTGATTACAAATATAACAATCATTTCTATTGGAAATGAATTTAGCCCCCCCTATATATGTCAATTAAGGATATAGGCTATATTTGCAAATATGGGGTGGGGTTAGGTTAGGGGGGGGCTGAAATTCATTTCCAATAGAAATGATTATTATATTTGTAATCAGCATAAAATAATGCATTGAATGGTGTATTCACTTTATTCCTAACTCAATAATATGTTTTTGGTAAAAATTTACCTAATAAAGTAGGATGAAAGTAAATAGGCTATATCATTTAATGCCCTTTTCATGCTCTTTCATAATTAAGTAATCTCTTCTCCAGGAAATTAAGTTTAGAGCTATTAATGGGTGCAAAACAGCCTATAGTAACCAAAAGATAAGCAACATGTTTCCAAAAAACCTGGCTAGTAAGAAAAAAAATAGCCTACCAGATTCAGTAGCTGATTCAGATTCAGTATCTTATAGCAATTATTATTTTCCTTAATCTCAATAGTAAAATGCTAGGCTATTTTGAAACCAAATTTGTTGAAATTTACAAAAAGAGCAAGACATTTGTTGAAAATAATTAAAGTTTTACTATGATGTCATTTCTGAGAGGTTTTAGGCTCTTTTACCTACTAATTTGTTTTCAAAATAACATTTTACTATTAAGACTAAGGAAAATAATAATCATGGTACTGTTCTTTTATCTGTAAGACACATGAGACAGCCACTTGGGAACAGCACAAACAAACTACATGAACAAACTAGTCAAGCAAAATTTTAAACAGGGAATTGCTTTGAAACAGGGGTTTCTCACTTTGTTGAACAATATTTAAACTTTAGTTTTTTGGGGTTTAGGGGGGAAAAGGTAGGCTACCTAGGTTAGGTTATGTATTTAATATATTCCATGCTTTACCCCCACCCCCCTTATGTGCAAATATATAGCCAAAACTTATTTCTAGACCATTATATTATTATCCAAAAAAAAAATTATTATTTATATATTATTATTTTAAAAAAAAGAAAATGTTACAACCTAGTGATGTTAATGAAAGGATATACAAAAACTACAGAAATGCATTAAATAGACTTTTGCGAAAAGCAAAGGAAGCTCATTATAAGAAAAAGTTTGGTGATGCAGCTGGAAACCCCAATAAAACATGGCGGATAATTAAACAGCTCATAAATCCTCCCCACACAGTCGCCCCGGATCAGATTATTGGTCGAGTAGGTGCAGAATTAAGTGACCCGTCTGATATAGCCCAAGAATTTGTTGACCACTTCGCTACAGTTGGACATAATGTGGCTGAGGGAGTAAGAATAGTGGATGGCGACCGCCCTTTCCAACATTACCTTGGAAATAGCGAAACAGAATTTTCAGTTTACCTGAAACCGGTGACCGAGAGTGAAGTAAAAGAAATAATTTTCGACATGAAAAATAGTGCAGCTGGTAGTGACATTTTGTCTCTACGGATAATTAAATATCTGTGGCCAGCTATATCGCATGTATTAGTTAACCTAATAAATCTTTGTTTTAAACAGGGAGTATTTCCATCTTGTTTCAAGTTGGCACGAATTACACCGGTTCATAAGGGGGGTGATCACAGTGAGGTAAGTAACTATCGGCTGATTTCCGTTTTACCGGTCATGTCAAGACTTGTGGAAAAGTGCTTTTCCCGGAGGTTGTACCATTATTTAGAGTGCCATTCAATACTAACATCCACCCAGTTTGGATTCAGAAATGGACGCACGACCGAACAAGCTGTGGCTTATCTCTGTGGTGTTGTGAATACTGCCCTGGACCTTGGTTTTAAAGTGTCTACCATCTTTTTGGACATTATAAAAGCTTTCGACACTGTAGACCATGGTATATTGCTTGAAAAATGTGAATTTTATGGGATTAGAGGGCCTGCTCTTGATTTCCTACGTAGTTTTTTGTCTAATAGGCAGCAGTATGTGCGAATAAATGGATCTACTTCTTCCGTTGTAGATATGAAATGTGGTGTGCCACAAGGGTCCGTTCTTGGCCCCTTGCTATTTTTGATATTTGTAAATGATCTTGTACTGTCCCTGAAGGATGCGAAAACTAAAATGAGCGACATGTTTCACAGTGACAGTGACGTTACAGTACCTCTATTTGCCGATGATACTTCATTGATTTGCATTGCAAAAACAGAACGCCTTTTAGTTGAATTAATGACACAGTGTTTAGATCAAGTGTCTAGCTGGCTAAGAGTTAATAAAATAAAAGTAAACCCATCTAAGAGCAGTTTTGTAATATTTTCGCGTACATCTAATTACTACCCATGGATCCAAGAAGTGAGTTACCTGGAAGGTAAAGTTAAGCGTGATCAGTGTGTTAGATATTTGGGTATTATGCTAGATGAAACACTATCTTTTAGGAAACATGTTGAAAAGGTGTCAGGAATCCTGTGCCGTAATCTGGGAATACTGCGTAAATTGAAACATGTATTACCCCCTTCTGTTCTTCGCACTTTGTATTTTTCTATTATACATCCACATATATTGTATTGCTCATCTATTTGGCTGAGTACGTTTCCATCAATTACTAATCGAGTTCGAGTGATCCAAAATAACGGAATCCGTGTGTTGACTGGTAAATCAAATCTTGTATCCGTTAGAGCTACCTATATTGATGTAAAAGTATTACCTGCTGCAGGCCTTAGAGATTTTTATAGCCTTCAATTTATGTTCAAATATAATAATGAATTATTACCGTCTTGCTTTTCAGGAATGCTAAAAGCTAGATCTTCGATTCATGATCATGAAACTCGCCAAAGGGAAAATTTACATGCCCCGCTCGTGGTGTCTGCCAGGTCGACATTCTCGCCTATTTATAGGGGATTAAAGTTGTGGAATGGGGTTAATAAAGAGTTAAGAGAAATAGGGGATCTGAAGGAATTTAAAAATAAAATAAAAGGAATGTTATATGAGAAATATGATTTTTAAATTTTTTTTTTTTTTTTTGTTTTTTTTTTTTGTGTGTTGGGGGTATTTTTTTTTATGTACCTGGAGGACAAGTATAGTGATTTTGTGATTGGTGGTAGGAACCGCGTGCGAAGGGGAATGATTTTTCTTTTATTTTAATTTTTTTAGGCCTAGGTTGTATATTTCTGTTGTGAATATGAAATTTTGATATATGCCTACCCTTAGGACAACCTGACCCCAGGTTCTTGGGTCGGTAGTGAGTAAAATGTATTGTCCTTGTGTGTGTTAATAAATTACTATTACTATCCTATTTTGTTTTATTTCATTAACATTAACCAAGCTTCACTTCTCATGTGTCTTACAGATAATAGAACAGCACCATAATTACAATTCATAAATCAGCTGCAAATAGCAGTTTTTGTCACTAGATAGTTTTTTTTTTCAAGAAACATGTTTTAAACTTTTGATTAATATGGACTGTTTTGCCTTTTGTGCCCCATTAAGAGCTGTGGTAAGTTTAGAGAAGCTTATATTTGTGACCTACAAATAAGTTGAACATGCCACTTGATGTGTTTTTTTATGCTTTTTCCAAATATAACAATTGCTTTACTCAGAAATTTAATGTTAAGCCCTTTATTGACACTCAAAGATGATACCTTTTTCTGTTATTTTAGATACCACTTATGTACTGCTGTTAACATCAATCTTGTTAAACCAGTTCACCTATAAATTGAATTGACTGTGACAATATTGAGAATCACAAAACACTTGGGAAATATATAATTTGGGCTATATATTTGCACATGAGGGAGAGGGGTAAAGTATAGTGGACCTGCAGTTTGAATGCATTAGCTACTATTATTGTGCATATAATGAAGTAAAAATTGTTGTTTTCAACCCTTTATATAGCCAAAAAGTTGAGAAAAAGGCATCATCTCTAAGGGTCTGTAATGGGCTTAAAATTGAATTTCTGAGTAAAGCAATTACTATATTCAGAGAGAGCATAAAAAAGGCAACTAATGGTATGTTAATGTTGTTTGTAGATTAGTAATATATACTGCCCCAGATTTACCAGGGCTTTAGATAGAATTATCAGGAAACAATTATTAAACTATAAAAGAGAATAAGGAAAAGCATCAAGGGATGTATTCACTTTCATCCTAGCTAAATTATGTTGTAAACTGCAAATTTACCCTACATCTTACCCTCAACATCCCTATTGTGCTTATGTATAGCCAAAATTATATATTCTCTATGTGTTTTTCCATTTCTTGGTTCTGCATTGGTTCACTTTATGTAAATAGCAACAAAGACAACACTGCCTTTCTATCATAAACACAAACAACAATAAGAATAATAGGTATTTTTCTTAAAGCCAGTGGATCTTTAACCTTAAATGAATATTTTGACCCTATATCCAAGGGCTCTCCTCAGCAAAACACAAATGAATATATAAAAGATACTTAAATTAGAATATAATCATAATTTTTATTTAAACAGTCCTAGCCTTCTTACTACAAGGAAGTTTAATTAGGACCGATACATAAAGTGAGGTGAAATGGGGCAATTCATTCAAATGACATAAAAATAATTAAAAGTAAGTTTTCAGTACTAATATTGCCTTTCTGTCAGCTATCCTCATGGGTCTTTTTGTAAAGACCTTTGACTAAATGCACTTTTTGTCTAAATGCTTTAAATACAAATTTAAGTAAAAACAATTTAATAAATTTTATAAAACCAGTAGACAGTACCAATGAACCTGTTACAAAAAGACCTTTGAGTTTAGCTGCCAAAAAGGCAAGATCAGCATTGAAAACATGCTCTTAATTATTTTTATGTCATTTGATTGAATTGCTTCTTTTCATCTCATTTTATGTATCAGTCCTAATTAAACTTCCTGGAAGTAAGGATGTTAGGATTCTTTAAAAAAATTTAGTTTCAATGGTTGTACTGCAATATAAGGTTCTTTATCAATTCCATTTGTTGTTTTGCTTAGGACAGCCCATGGATATAGGGTTAAAATATTCATTTAAGGTTAAAGTTCCACCATCTTATAGAAAAAACCCTATTATTCTACTTGCTGTTTGTGTTCACTTTGCGGGTACACTGGTTAAAACAATAGTGATGGATGGCAAAATGCAGAAGAAAGATATAATTTAGGCTATAGATTTGTATATTAATTGGGTTTGGGGTAAGGTGTAGTGGAAGTGCATTCAAAATGTGTTAACTACAATTTTTCCACTTATCATTGTTTTCTTAACAATTTGCCTTCTCAATAGCTTCAATTCTAGGCTTTTACCACAAAATTAATAATAAGCAATGAAATTCTTGCTTTATAATATGCAGCATGTTTCTATTAATCAAATTATCATGTTTCCCTGATATTTTCAAGTCATTTCAAACAATATTCTTATCCAGCTGGGTGTTACAATCAATCACTCAGGTAAAATTACATTTCACCAGGTCAAAAATATGAGTAAACAAGATGAAAAAGAAGGAATAATGTATCACATGATACCAAACAACAAAAAAGTATATTATAAAAGCTATATGCAGGACTATCAGGAGATGGGGATATTATCAGAAAAAACAATCATGATATTAAGAAAGACCATAAAATGAGGAATCTAATTTTACTAGTCCTACTCTTTTTATCTTATATTGTTTCCTTTATAAGAGCCACTAAACTGCAATTTTACCCTTGACAACTTTGGACTATAAAAGCAAAACTAGAAATAGAGTTTTACCACAATGAGGCTGAAGAAAAAAGGTTTCAAGGCTCAAACCATTGTTAAATGATGTTTTACAAGGTTTAAAAGTTTTTTTTTAAAACATTATAAATTTGATAAAAAATCTGGATATGACTTAAAATCTTGGTCAAACCATTGAAATTATGTTCCCAAACCCTAATGGCACCAATAAAAAAAGAAAAAACCAGGGGTCAAAAATTCATTTTTTTAAATCTATGGGTGCAATATTTTTTTTTTATTTAAAAAAAAAAAATTTAAAATACCAAAAAACAGTATTGATCAATGAAAGTACAAAAAATTCAAACCACAGAGGGGGGTGGTGGTGGTTATGGCTGTGGAATAGTTAGAAATGCCACAAAACAAAGGACTTCTGACCCATCTAAAGGGCATTTTTTGGTATTTATTTTTTTGTAAATGCACTTGGTTACTGATAGGGTTGTGCCTCCTGGCTCTCTCAATGGCTCACATTTTTCTCTTTTTGTGCTCAAAAACTGTAATAGATTCTGAGTATAAGTTGAGCACAAGTTAAACTATCAGAGGGGCTGTGGTAATTCACCCTTAAAGATAAATAATCTGTAGAATTCTATAAAACTTTGTTTTCTCATCTTAGAGCTAGAAATGGGGAGCTCCTTTTTTTGTCAGTTTCGGCCAATCCTTAACTACCTCCTATTAGGTCAATATGACTGTTGATGCAACCAAGTTGCATTCTTAAACCCATATTTTTCCAAATTCCCTGGAGATTATACCAACCAGTCTTGGAGAGATTTTTGCACGTATCATATGATACATCTGCAACATCTACACATCTTGAGGTTTCAAGAAGACCCAGTTCCCACTTTGCTCAGTACCCAGTTCCCATATGCAATCATTTTTTTGTGAGCAAAGTAGGTAAATTAAACCAAAAAAAACCATTACAAATAAATGAAAAATATTAGAGAATTATAAACCATTTAAGAATTCTTAAGAACCTAGCTGCAAATAATTTCCTGCATATGACTGGTGTTAATTAAATGTGTCTCCTGTTAAAAATTCAACAATATTAGGTTGATAGAATCATTTCATTTATTAATGTCATGATCAATAATGATAAAATGTCATGATGATAATGCCATGATATCATGAGGTAACAAAAATAGAACAAAACTCAAAGTAAGATTTCCTTGTCAGTAAAATGATGTAAAGGAAAATGAAGATTCCTTAATTCCATCATATCATACCTTTTTTGTTAATATATATTAAAGGCAGAATTCCTGTAATAATTGCTTGGTCTCTTCTACAGCTGGCTTATCAATACAAAAATTTCTATTTGGTTTATCAATTATTATTATCCATATTAATACAAGTGGATTCACCAACTGAGTCATAGCTCAGACCTTGTCAGGCCATTACTTCAACCCCCCCCCCAAAAAAAAAAACAAAGAAACTATTCAATTATTGGGGACTAGGGGCAGCATTTTCCCTTCTTATAATATACCTGGCTTGCTGTCAGACTTTACCTTCCACAACTACATCTTAAAACTGAACATCCTACTTATGAAATGTCTACAGCCAGTATCTGAACCCAGTTAGACATTCTTCTATTGGATACTTTCTTGTTTCCTTGGTCATCAGACATCCTTGGCGAATTGGGGAATCAGCTCTTCCAGTTCTAGAGAAATGACTCTGAGGATTCCCAATTCCTGTACTGGCTTCAATAACTAATTGTATTTCAGTCCTTTTAAGTCAAAGAAGATTTTCGTGTAAGATTAAACTTCGAAATTACTTCCTCTGCTTCTTTGCATACCACCATCGTGTGCCAATTATGTTCTACCCTCTCAAAGGTCCATCTCCTTGTAGAAACTTTCCAGCAACTCCAAGGGATAGGAATGAAAGGCTCTAGTCTATAACTAGTCATTGATGCACCAACCTTAGGTGCTTCATCTCCCAACTCGTTACCTGTTATCCCAGAATGTCCAAGGGTCACAATGGGCTAATAAAGCTGCCATTGGAGGCTAGTCTGTTTAAGGCTTTGTGGCACTTCAGTTCATTTTTTTTATGTTCTTATTATTCTCAAGAGTCTTAAGACTTGCTTGGTTGTCAGTTATGATACAAATCTTCCTGTCTGTGCTTTTTAATTTCTCTAGTCTTTTAGCTGCCTGTTCTATCCTTATCAGTTTAGCCTGGAAGATCATTTCAATTTCCCCTAAGTGATAACTTGTAATCTTTTTATTTAGATCTGAGGTATTATGGTACATCCCTACTCCTGTGTCTAATTTTCCATGGGTCTGTGAACCACCATTGTAACAGATTATTCCGTTATTTTGATGGATTAGTGCAATTTCCTGCTCTATTTATGTCACTCCTTCTCTTTGTAGCAATAAAAAATGGCCTTGTTGATTTAATAATTGAATTAGTATTATCCTTGTACATCTCTAACTCCCTATGCTTAGGATAAGCAATACTGGGTTGCATGTTTCTAAATGACTTTATTTTCCACTTCATAACTTCTGTCTCCAAACTCCATTGGTCAACCATTTTCAACCAAATAGAACTTTTTAATTTCTCCTTCCTCTAGAAAATTCTTTATAGGTTGAAGTCTTACACATAGCCTAGTTCCATGGATGGAGTGGCAGTTCCATAGTACACCATTGTGATCATTAGACAGGAAAGCCTTTGTACCTTTCTCAAAGGGGTTTTATGTGCCTGAACGTAGGTCAACCTGACCCAGGAAACTCCACCATACAGAAGCATAGGTTGAATTACTGCCCCATGCAGATGCATGATCTTGATTGAAGCTAAACCCCAGCTTTTTCCCACCATTCTCTGGCACATGATTAAGGAAGTTGTGGATGTCAACTTTCTCTGTGCAATAGGCTTTTCAGGTCAACTGGTGATCCATCATGATTCCAAAATTTTTCACTTGTTCCTTGAGTGATATTTGGTAATCATACATATTTCAAGTAAAAGAAACTTTTACTTTCATGTACCAAAACTTACTTGCCTGAGATGTAACTATTTCTCTTTGTTGAATCTCAGGTAAATAATTTTATATTTTGAAACGACTGTCATCAGTAAAAATTACTTTCCTGAGATCCCTACTTGTTTTGCCAATGGTTCCTCGGAAATGAACCTAGAAATAGAAAATAAAACTATTGAACCTAGAAAATCAGAAATGAGCCTAGAAAAAGAAAAGAAAATTAAGAAAATACTAAAGACAGTGACTTTTAAATACCACAACTTACCTACCTGAGCTGTAAATATTTCTGATTGCTGAATTTCAGGTGAGTAATTTTATATTTCAAAACGACTATTATCAGCAAAAATTTGACCCCCACTTTTTCCTCCAATGATGCCTCGGAAATTGAATCTAGAAAAAAATTAATAAATTACAAAAGAGTTACTTTTAAATATCAAAATTTATACAAACTTTATTGCAGTTTCATCAACAAGCTCAACCTTTAAAATACCAAAACTTACTTATCTGAGACGTAAGTTTCTCCGATTGTTTAACCTCAGGTAAGTAATTTTATATTTCAAAACAATTATCATCAGCAAAATTGTTTACCTGAAATCCCCTCTTGTTTTGCCAATAGTGCCTTGGAAATGAACCTCGAAAAAGGACATAAAATTAATAAAATACTAAAGACAGTTACTTCCAGATACCAAAACTTTCTTACCTGTGATGTAACCATTGCGGTTTGTTGAATCTCAGGTAAGTAATTTTATATTTCAAAACCACTATCATCTGCAGAAATTACTTACCTGAGATCACCATTTGTTTCGCCAATGGTGCCTCGGAAATGAACATAGAAAAAGAAAATAAAATAAATAAAATATTAAAGACAGTGACTTTTAAATACCACAACTTACCTACCTGAGCCGTAAATATTTCTGATTGTTGAATCTCAGGTAAGTAATTTTATATTTCAAAACGACTGTCATTAGCAAACATCACTTACCTGATTCTCCACTTGTTCCTCCAATTGTATCTCAGAAATGAACCTAGAAAAATAAAATTAATAAAATACTAAAGACAGTTAGTTTTAAATACTAAAACTTACTTACCTGAGGCGTAACTATTTCTGATTTTTGAATTTCATGCAAGTAGTTTTATATTTCAAAACGACTATCATCAGCAAAAATCACTTACCTGAGATCCTCACTTTCTCCTCCAATGATGCCTCGTAAAAACACCTAGAAAAAATAAATTACTAGAATACTAAAGACAGTTACTTTTAAATACCAAATTTTACTTACCTGAGACGTAACTATATCTGATCATCGAATCTCAGGTATGTAATTTTATATTTGAAAACGGCTATCATCAGCAAAAAATTCTTACCTGAGATCCCCAGTTTTCCTCCAATGATGCCTCGGAAAAGAACCTAGAAAAAGAAAATAAAATTAATAAAATACTAAAGACAGATACTTTTAAATACTAAAACTTGCTTACTTGAGACAACTATATCTGATAGTTGAATCTCAGGTAAGTAATTTTATATTTTCAAACGACTATCATCAGTAGCAATTACTTACTTGAGATCCCCACTTTTTTCCCCCAATGGTGTCTTGGAAAACAAAAAAACCTAGAAATAAAAATAAAAATAATAAAATACTGAAGACAGTTACTTTGAAATACCAAAACGTACTTACCTGAGACATGACTATTTCTGATTGTTGAATTTCAGGTAAGTAGTTTTATTTTTAAAAACGCCTATCATGAGCAAAATTAAAATAAAAGAAAATAAATAAAATACTACAAACAGTTGCTTTTAAATACCAAAAATTACTTACCTGAGACAAATATATCTGATTTTCGAATTTTGGTAAGTAATTTTATATTTGAAAACGACTATCGTCAACAAAAATTACTTACCAGAGATCCTTACTTTTTTCCTCCAATGGTGCCGCGGAAAAGAACTTAGAAAAACAAAATAGAAGTAATAAACTACTGAAGACTGTTACTTTTAAATGCCAAAACTTACTTACCTGAGACGTAACTAGTTCCGATTGTGGAATCTCAGGTAAGTAATTTTATATTTCAAAACAACTATCATCAGCAAAAATTACTTACCTGAGATTCCCACTTGTTTTGCCATTGGTGCCTCAGAAATCAACCTAGAAAAAAAAATAAGTTAACAAATACTAAAGACAGTTAATTTTAAATGAAAAACCTACTTATCTGACACTTAACTATTTCTGAGTTTTGGAATTTCAAGTAAGTAGTTTTATATTTCAAAACGACTAGTTTTATATTTCAAGACGACACTTGTTTTGGCACTGATGCCTCGGAAGTAAACCTAGAAATATAAAATTAACAAATACTAAAGATAGTTAATTTTGAATACGAAAACCTACTTTCCTGAGCCGTAACTATTTAGGATTTTTGGAATTTCAGGCAAGTATTCTTATATTTCAAAACGACTATCATCAACAAAAATTACTTACCTGAGATCCCCACTTGTTTCCCCAATGGTGCCTCGGGAAAGAAGCTAGAAAAAGAAAATAGATTCAATAAAATACTAAAGACTATTTCTTTTAAATACCAAAATCTACTTACCTGTGCTGTAACTATTTTTGATTGTTGAATTTCAGGTAAGTGATTTTATATTTCAAAACAACTATCATCAGTAAAAATTACTTACCTGAGTCCCCACTTGTTCCTCCAATGGTGTCTCGGAAATGAACCTAGAAAAAAAAAAAATTACTAAAATACTATAGACGGTTACTTTTAAATACTAAAATTGACTTACCTGAGACGTAACTTTTTCTGATTTTTGAATTTTACGTAAGTAGTTTTATATTTCAAAACGACTATCGTCAGTAAAAATTGCTTACCTGAGATCCTCACTTTTTCCTCCAATGATGCCTCAGAAAAGAACCTAGAAAAATAAAATAAAATTAATAAAATACTAGACAGTTACTTTTAAATACCAAAATTTACTTACCTGATGTGTAACTATATCTGATTGTTGATTTGCAGGTATGTAATTTTATATTTCAGAACAACTCTCATCAGCATAAATTGCTTACCCGAGATCACCACTTTACTCTCCAATGATGCCTCGGAAAAGAACCTAGAAAAAGAAAACAAAATTAATAAAATACTTAAGACGGGTACTTTTAAATGCTAAAACTTGCTTACTTGAGACAACTATATCTGATCACAGGTAAGTAATTTTATATTTTAAAACGACTATCATCAGCAACAATTACTTACTCTAGATCCCGACTTTATCTCCCAATGGTGATCCGCACGAGATCTCCACTTTATCCCCCAATCAGCAAATATTACACGTGAGATCCCCCCTTGTTTTCCCAATGGTACCTAAGAAATGAACCTAGAAAAAGAAAATAAAATTAATAAAGCCCTAAAAATAGTTACTTTTAAATACTAAAACTTACTTACCTGAGACAACTATATCTAATTGCTGAATCTTAGGTAAGTAATTTAATTTCAATTTGACTATCATCAGCAAAAATTATTTACCTGAGATCCCTTCTTTTTCCTTCAATGGTGCCTTGGAAATGAACCTAGAAGAATAAATTAAAATTAATAAAATACTAAGGACAGTTACTTTTAAATACCTTAATTCACTTACTTGAGACGTTAATATTTCGGTTCGTTGAATCTCAGGTAAGTAATTTTATATTTTAAAACTATTATCATCTGCAAAATTACTTACCTGAGATCCCCACTTATTTCACCGTTGGTGCCTCGGAAGTCAACCCAGAAAAATAAGATAAAATAAACAAATTCTAGAGACAGTTACTTTTAAATACCAAAACTTACTCATCTTAGACAACCATATCTAATTGTTGAATCTCAGACAATTATTGTTATATTTCAAAAGGGGTAATCATCAGCAAAAATTACTTACCTGAGATCCCAACTTGTTCCTCCAATTATGCCTCGGAAAAGAACCTGGAAAAATAAAATAAATAAAATACTAGAAGACAGTTACTTTTAAATACCAAAACTTACTTACCAGAGACGTAACTATTTCTGATTTTTGAATTTCTGGTAAGTAATTTTATATTTCAAAACGATTATAATCAGCAAATATTACTTACCTGAGATCCAAATTTGTTTCGCCAATGGTGCCTCAGAAATGAGCCTAGAAAAAGAAAAGAAAATTAAAAAATACTAAAGACAGTTACTTTTAAATACAAAAACTTACTTACCTGAGACGTAAATATTTATGATTGTTGAATCTCAGGTAAGTAATTTTATATTTCATAACGACTAACATCATCAAAAATTACTTACCCGAGATTCCCTCGTTTTCCTCCAATGAAAAGGAAAATAAAATTAATAAAATACTAAAGACACATACTTTTAACTACCAAAAGCTTCTTATCTGAGATGTAAATATTTTTGATTGTTGAATATGAGTTATGTAATTTTGTATTTCAAAACAACTATCATCAGAAAATATTACTTACCTGAGATCTAACTTATTTTGCCAATAGTGCCTCGGAAAGGAACATAGAAAAAGAAAATAAAATTAATAAAGTATTTAAGACGGTTACTTTTAAATACCAAATTTTACTTACCTGTGACAACTGCGCTATATCTGGTTGTTGATTCCCAGGAAAGTAATTTTATATTTCAAAATGACTCGTCAGCAAAAATTATTTACCTGAGATCCCCACTTTTTCCTCCAATGGTGCCTAGGAAAAAAACCTAGAAAAAGAAAATAAAATAAATAAAATACTAAATATAGTTAGTTTTAAATACCAAAACATACTTACCTGAGACGTGACTATTTCTGATTTTTTAATTTCAGGTAAGCAGTTTTGTATTTCAAAACGACTATCATCAGCAAAAATTACTTTCTTGAGATACCCACTTGTTTAGTCAATGGTGCCTAGAAAATAAACCTACAAAAAGAGAAGAAAATTAATAAAATTCTAAAGACAGTTAGCTTTAAGTACCAAAACTTACTTACCTGAGACGTAACTCTCTGATTTTTGAATCCCAGGTAAGTAATTTATATTTAAAAACCACTATCATCAGTAAAAATTACTTATCTGAGATTGCAACTTCTTCCGCCGATGTTACCTCAGAAATTAACCTAGAAAAAGAAAATAAAGTCAATAAAATACTAAAGACGCTTACTTTTAAATATCAAAATTTACTTACCCGAGACATAATTATTTCTGATTGTGGAATCTCAGGTATATAATTTTACATTTCAAAACTACTATCATCAGCAAAAATGACTTACCTAAGATCCGCACTATTTTCGCCAATGGTGTCTAGGAAATGAACCTAAAAAGAGAAAATAAAATACTAAAGACAGATACTTTTAAATACTATGACTTACTTACCTGAGACAACTATATCTGATTGTCAGGTAAGTAACTTAATATTTTAAAACGACTATCATCAGCAAAAAGTACTTACCTGAGATCCCCATCTGCAAAAATTACTTACCTGAGATCCCCACTTGTTTCGGCATTAGTGCGTCGGAAATGAACCTAGAAAAGAAAAGAAAATTAATAAAATACTAAAGACAGTTACTTTTAAATATCAAAACTTACGGTACCTGAGACAACTACATCTGAATTCGAATCCTGGTAAGTAATTTTATATTTGAAAACGACTATCATCAGTAAACATTACTTACCAGAGATCCTTACTTTTTCCTCCAGTGCTGCCTCGGAAAAGAACCTCGAAAAAGAAAATAGATTTAATAAAATACTTAAGACTGTTACTTTTAAATACCAAATCTGACTTACCTGTGACGTAACTATATTTGATTGTTGAATCTCAGGTAAGTGATTTTATATTTCAAAACGACTATCATAAGCAAAAATTACTTACCTGATTCCCCACTTGTTCCTCCAATTCTGTCTCGGAAATGAACCTAGAAAAAGAAAATAAAATTAATAAAATACTAAAGACGGTTAGTTTTAAATACTAAAACTTACTTACCTGAGGCGTAGTTATTTCTGATTTTTGAATTTCATGTAAGTAGTTTTATATTTCAAAACGACTATCGTCAGCAAAAACTACTTACCTGAGATCCTCACTTTTTCCTCCAGTGATGCCTCGGAAAGCGCATAGAAAAATAAAATAAATTAATAAAATTACTAAAGACAGTTGCTTTTAAATACCAAATTTTACTTACCCGAGACGTAAATATATCTGATCGTTGAATTACAGGTGTATAATTTTATATTTCAAAACGACTATCATCAGCAAAAATTGCTTACCTGAGATCACCAGTTTTTTCTCCAATGATGCCTCGGAAAAGAACCTAGAAAAAGAAAGTAAAATTAATAAAATACTAAAGACGGTTACTTTGAAATACTAAAACAGACTTACCTGAGACGTAACTATTTCTGATTTTTGAATTTTGCGAACCTAGAAAAATAAAATACTAAAGACAGTTTATTTTAAATACCAAAATTTACTTACCTGATACGTAACTATATCTGATCGTTGAATCTCAGGTATATAATTTTACATTTCAAAACTACTATCATCAGCAAAAATTACTTACCTAAGATCCGCACTTTTTTCGCCAATGGTGTCTAGGAAATGAACCTAGAAAAAGAAAATCAAATAATAAAATACTAAAGACAGATACTTTTGAATACTATGACTTACTTACCTGAGACAACTATATCCCATTGTCAGGTAAGTAATCTCAGTTAAGTAACTTAATATTTTAAAACGACTATCATCAGCAAAAAGTACTTACCTGAGATCCCCATCTGCAATAATTACTTACCTGAAATCCCCACTTGTTTCGGCATTGGTGCCTCGGAAATGAACCTAGAAAAGAAAAGAAAATTAATAAAATACTAAAGATAGTTACTTTTAAATATCAAAACTTACTTATAGTACCTGAGATACCTATATCTGATTTTCGAATCCTGGTAAGTAATTTTATATTTGAAAACGACTATCATCAGTAAAAATTACTTACCAGAGATCCTTACTTTTTTCTCCAGTGCTGCCTCGAAAAAGAAAATAGATTTAATAAAATACTAAATACTGTTACTTTTAAATACCAAATCTGACTTACCTGTGACGTAACTACATTTGATTGTTGAATCTCAGGTAAGTGATTTTGTATTTTAAAACGACTATCATCTGCAAAAATTACTTACCTGATTCCCCACTTGTTCCTCCAATTGTGTCTCGGAAATGAACCTAGAAAAATAAAATTAATAAAATACTAAAGACGGTTAGTTTTAAATACTAAAACTTACTGACCTGAGAAGTAACTATTTCTGATTTTTGAATTTCATGTAAGTAGTTTTATATTTCAAAACGACTATCGTCAGCAAAAACTACTTACCTGAGATCCTCACTTTTTCCTCCAGTGATGCCTCGGAAAGCGTATAGAAAAATAAAATAAATTAATAAAATTACTAAAGACAGTTGCTTTTAAATACCAAATTTTACTTACCCGAGACGTAAATATATCTGATCGTTGAATTACAGGTGTATAATTTTATATTTCAAAACGACTATCATCAGCAAAAACTGCTTACCTGAGATCACCAGTTTTTTCTCCAATGATGCTTTGTAAAAGAACCTAGAAAAAGAAAGTAAAATTAATAAAATACTAAAGACGGTTACTTTGAAATACTAAAACAGACTTACCTGAGACGTGACTATTTCTGATTTTTGAATTTTACGAACCTAGAAAAATAAAATAAAATACTAAAGACAGTTAATTTTAAATACCAAAATTTACTTACCTGATACGTAACTCTATCTGATCGTTGAATCTCAGGTATATAATTTTACATTTCAAAACTACTATCATCAGCAAAAATTACTTACCTAAGTAGTAACTTAATATTTTAAAACGACTATCATCAGCAAAAAGTACTTACCTGAGATCCCCATCTGCAATAATTACTTACCTGAAATCCCCACTTGTTTCGGCATTGGTGCCTCGGAAATGAACCTAGAAAAGAAAAGAAAATTAATAAAATACTAAAGACAGTTACTTTTAAATATCAAAACTTACTTATAGTACCTGAGATACCTGTATCTGATTTTCGAATCCTGGTAAGTAATTTTATATTTGAAAACGACTATCATCAGTAAAAATTACTTACCAGAGATCCTTACTTTTTCCTCCAGTGCTGCCTCGGAAAAGAACCTCGAAAAAGAAAATAGATTTAATAAAATACTTAAGACTGTTACTTTTAAATACCAAATCTGACTTACCTGTGACGTAACTATATTTGATTGTTGAATCTCAGGTAAGTGATTTTGTATTTTAAAACGACTATCATATGCAAAAATTACTTACCTGATTCCCCACTTGTTCCTCCAATTGTGTCTCGGAAATGAACCTAGAAAAAGAAAATAAAATTAATAAAATACTAAAGACGGTTAGTTTTAAATACTAAAACTTACTTACCTGAGAAGTAACTATTTCTGATTTTTGAATTTCATGTAAGTAGTTTTATATTTCAAAACGACTATCGTCAGCAAAAACTACTTACCTGAGATCCTCACTTTTTCCTCCAGTGATGCCTCGGAAAAGCGCATTGAAAAATAAAATAAATTAATAAAGTACTAAATACAGTTGGTTTTAAATACCAAATTTTACTTACCCGAGACGTAACTATATCTGATCGTTGAATTACAGGTATGTAATTTTATATTTCAAAACGACTATCATCAGCAAAAATTGCTTACCTGAGATCCCCAGTTTTTTCTCCGATGATGTCTCGGAAAAGAACCTTAGAAAAAGAAAGTAAAATTAATAAAATACTAAAGACGGTTACTTTCAAATACCAAAACAGACTTACCTGAGACGTAACTATTTCTGATTTTTGAATTTTACGAACCTAGAAAAATAAAATACTAAAGACAGTTAATGTAAATTCCAAAATTTACTTACCTGATACGTAACTATATCTGATCGTTGAATCTCAGGTATGTAATTTTATATTACAAAACGACTATCATCAGCAAAAATTGCTTACCTGAGATCCCCAGTTTTTTCTCCGATGATGCCTCGGAAAAGAACCTAGAAAAAGAAAGTAAAATTAATGAAATACTAAAGACGGTTACTTTGAAATACCAAAACAGACTTACCTGAGACGTAACTATTTCTTATTTTAGAATTTTACGAACCTAGAAAAATAAAATAAAATACTAAAGACAGTTAATGTAAATACCAAAATTTACTTACCTGATACGTAACTATATCTGATCGTTGAATCTCAGGTATGTAATTTTATATTTCAAAATGACTATCATCAGCAAAAATTGCTTACCCGAGATCTCTACCTTTTTCTCCAATGATGCCTCGGAAAAGAACCTAGAAAAAGAAAATAAAATTAATAAAATACTAAAGACAGATACTTTTAAATACTTAAACTTGCTTACTTGAGACAACTATATCTGATAGTTGAATCACAGGTAAGTAATTTTGTATTTTAAAACGACTATTATCAGCAACAATTACTTACTGGAGATCCCCACTTTATCCCCCAATGTTGTCTTGGAAAAAAACCTAGAAAATGAAAATAAAATTAATAAAATACTAAAGACAGTTACTTTTATATAGCAAAACTTACTTACCTGAGACGTGACTATTTTTGATTGTTGAATTTCAGATAAGTAATTTATATTTCAAATCGTCTATCATCTGCAAAAACTACTTACCTGTGATCCCCACTTGTTTAGGCAATGGTTACTCGGAAATTAACCTAGAAAAGAAAATCAAAATTAATAAATACGAAAAACAGGTACTTTTAAATACCAAAACTTACTTTCCTGAGACAAAAATATCTGATTTTCGAATCTTAGTAAGTAATTTTGTATTTGAAAACGACTATCATCAACAAAAATTACTTACCAAAGATCCTTACTTTTTTCCTCCAATGGTGCCTTGGAAAGGAACCTAGAAAAAGAAAATAGAAATAATAAAATACTGAAGACTGTTACTTTTAAATGCCAAAACTTACTTACCCGAGACGTAACTAGTTCTGATTGTGGAATTTCAGGTAAGTAATTTTATATTTCAAAACAACTATCATCAGCAAAAATTACTTACCTAAGATCTCCACTTGTTTTTCCATTAGTGCCTCTGAAATGAACCTAGAAAAATAAAATAAAAATTACCAAATACTAAAGACGGTTAATTTTAAATGGAAAACCTACTTACTTGACACTTAGCTATTTCTGATTTTTGGAATTTCAGGTAAGTAGTTTTCTATTTCAAAACGACTATCATGAGCAAAAATTACTTACCTGAGATCTCCAATTTTTCCTCCAATGATGGCTCGGAAATGAACCTAGAAAAAGAAAATAAAATAAATACTAAAGACCGCTACTTTTAAATACCGAAATTTACTTACCTGAAACGTATATATTTTGGTTCGTTGAATATCACGTAAATAATTTTATATTTTAAAACAACTATCATCAGCAAAAATTACTTACCTGAGATCCCCACTTATTTTGGCATTGGTGCCTCGGAAGTAAACCTAGAAAAAATTAACAAATACTAAAGACAGTTAAATTAAATATGAAAATCTGCTTACCTGAGACATAACTATTTCTGATTTTTGGAATTTCGGGTAAGTATTTCTATATTTCAAAACGACTTTCATTGGTGCCTCGGAAATGAACCCGGAAAAAGAACATTAAATTAATAAAGTACTAAAAACAGTTTCTTTTAAATACTAAAACTTACTTACCTGAGACAACCATGTCTTAATGCTGAATCTCAGGTAAGTAGTTCTGTTTCAATTTGACTATCATCAACAAATATTACTTACCTGAGATCCCTTCTTTTTCCTCCAGTGGTGCCTCGGAAATGACCTAGAAGAAGAAATTAAAATTAATAAAATACTAAAGACAATTGCTTTTAAATAATAAAAGTCACTTACCTGAGACAACTATATCTGATTGTTGAATATCAGGTAAGTAATTTCTTAATTCCAAACGACTATCATCAGAAAAAATTACTTACCTGAGATCCCCACCCTTTCCCTCAATGGGGCCTCGGAAAAGCACCTAGAAATATAAAATACTAAATTCAGTTATTTTTAAATACTAAAACTTACTTAAACTAAATACTAAAACTAAAACTCATCTGCAAAATTACTTATCTGAGATCCCCACTTTTTTCGTCAATGGTGTCGCAGAAATGAACCTAGAAAAATAAAATAAAATAAATAAAATACCAAAGACAGTTTGTTTTTTAAATACTAAAACTCACTTACCCAAGGCGTAACTATTTCTGGTTTTTGAATCTCAGATAAGTAATTTTATATTTCAAAATAACTATTATCAGCAAAAATTACTTACCTGAGATCCCCACTAGTTTCGCCAATGGTGCCTCGGAAATGAACCTAGAAAAAATAAAATTAATAAAATACCAAAGACAAAACATACTTACCCAAGACAACTATTTCTGATTGTTGGATCTCAGGTATGTGATTTTATACTTCAAAACGCCTATTATTAGCAAAAATTGTATACCTGAGATCCCAACTTGTTTCGCCAGTGGTTTATCGGAAATAAACCTAGAAAAAGAGAAAAGAAATAAAATGATAAAGACAGTTTCTTTTAACTGCCAAAACTTACTTACCTGAGACGTAACTATTTCTGATTATTGAATCTCAGGTAAGTAATTTTATATTTTAAAACGGCTATCATCAGCAAAAATCAATTACTTGAGATCCCCAATTGCTTCGCCAATAGTGCCTAGGAAATGAAACTAGAAAAAGAAAATGAAATTAATAAAGTACTAAAGACAGTGACTTAAATACTGAAACTTTTTTACCTGAGACAACTATAACTGATTGTCAAATCTCAGACAAGTAATTTTATATTTCAAAACTACTATCATCAGCAAAGATTACTAACCTGAGATCCGCACTTTTTTCGTCAAGCCCCGGAAATGAAACTAGTATAAGTAAATAAAATAAATAAAATACCAAATAGTGTTACTTTTAAATACCAAAAGTGACACCTGGGACGTAACTATTTCTGATTGTTGAATCTCAGGTAAGTAATTTCATAGTTTCAAATATAATGTTACCTATTTAGAATTTTTTTTAAATAAAATACAAAAGGCAGTTACTTTTAAATACCAAACTTACTTACCTGAGATATATTTATTTCTGATTGTTGAATCTCAGGTAAGGAATTTTATATTTCCAAACCATTATCATCAGCAAAAATTACTTACCTGAGATCCCCACTTGTCTTGCCATTGGTGCTTCGGATCAACCTAGAAAAAGAAAACAAAATTAAAAAAAAGTACTAAACTCAGTTACTTTTAAATACACAAACTTACATGCCCCAGACGTAACTATTTCTGAGTGTTGAATCTCAGGTAAGTAATTTTATACTTCAAAACGACTATCATCAGAAAAAAATGCTTACCATCCCTACTTGTTTCTCCAATGGTGCCTCGGTAAAGAACCTAGAAAAAGAATTTAAATGAATAAAATGATAAAGACAGTTACTTTTAAATACCAAAACTAACTTACCTGAGACGTAACTATTTCTGATTGTTGAATCTCAGGTAGGTAAATTTATATTTAAAAAAAACAATCATCAGCAAAAATTACTTACCTGAGATCCGAACTTGTTTCGTCAAGCCCCGGAAAGGAAACTAGTATAAGTAAGTAAAATAAATAAAATACTAAAGACAATTACTTTTAGATACTAAAGCTCACTTACCTGAGACAACTATATCTGATTCTTGATTCTCAAGTAAGTAATTTCATTTCCAAACGACTATCATCAGCAAAAATTGCTTAGCTGAGATCCTCAGTCTTTCCTCCAATGGAGCCTCGGGAAAGTATCTGGAAAATAAAATTAATAAATTACTAAAGACAATTATTTTTAAATGTAAAAAATTTCTTACCTTAGACGTAAATATTTCTGATTGTTAAGTCTCAAGTAACTTATATTTTAAAACAACTATCATCAACAAAAATTATTTACCTGAGATTTCTACTTGTTTCCCCAATGGTGCCTCAGATATGAATCTAAAAAAAGTAAATAAAATTAAGAAAATACTAAAGACAGTTACTTTTAAATACTAAAACTTACTTACCTGAGACAACTATATCTTATTGTTGAATCTCAGGTAAGTAATTTCATATTTCAAAACGACTATTATCAGACAAAATTACTTACCTGAGATCCTCACCTTTTCATGCAATGCTGCCTCTAAATGAACCTAGAAAAGAAAATTAGCCTTGGAAAAGAACCTAGAAAAATAAAATTAATCAACTACTAAAGGTAATTATTTTTAAATAGCAAAACATAATTACCTGAGATTCAAATCTTTTCACCAGTGATTGCTCGGGAAGAACCTAGAAAAAGAAAATAAAATAAATAAAGTACTAAAGACAGTTACTTTTAAATACTGAAACTTACTTACGTGAGACAACTATATATGATTTTAGAATCTCAGGCAAGTAATTTAATATTTCAAAACGACTATCGTCACCAAAATTACTTACCTTAGATCACCAATTTTTTCTCCAGTGGAGCATCAGAAAAGAACCTAGAAAAAGAAAATAAAATTCATAAAATACTAAAGACAGGTACTTTTAAATACTAAAACTTACTTACTTGTGACAAACATATCTGATTGTAGAATCTCAGGCAAGTAATTTTATGTTTCAAAAGGACTATCGTCAGCAAAATTACTTACTTTAGATCCCTATTTTTCCTCCAATGGAGCCTCAGAAAAGAACCTAGAAATTGATAAAATACTAAAGACAGTTACTTTTAAGTACTTAAACTTACTTATCTGAGACAACTATATCTGACTGTTGAATCTCAGGCAGGTGATTTTATATTTCAAAACGACTGTCATCAGCAAATTTACTTACCTTAGATACCCAATTTTCCCTCCAATGGAGCTTCAGAAATGAACCTAAAAAAAGAAAATAAAATTGATAAAAAACTAAAGACAGTAACTTTTAAATGCTAAAACCCACTTACCTGAAACAACTATATCTTATTGTTGAATCTAAGGTAAGTAATTTCGTATTAAAAAAAAAAAAGAACCTAGAAAAATACAAATAAAATTAAGCAAATACTAAAGACAGTTATTTTGAAATAGCAAAACTTAATTATCTGAGATTCAAGTCTTTCCTCCAATGGTTTTTCTGGAAGAACCTAGAAAAATAAAATAAAATACTAAAGACAGTTACTGCTAAATACCACAACTTGCTTACCCCAGGCGTAACTATTTCTGATTTTCGAATCTCAGGTAAGTAATTTTATATTTCAAAACGACTACCATCAGAAAAATTTCGTACCTTAGATCCCCGATTTTTCCTCCAATGATGCCTCAGGAAAAACCCTAGGAAAGAAAAGAAAATTAATCAAGTGCTAAAGACACTTATCCTTAAATAGCAATGCTTACTTACCTGAGATTCAACTTTTTCCTCCTATGGTGCGTTGGAAATAAACATAGAAAAATAAAAATTATTTATACAAGTACTAAAGACTGCTATTTTTAAATAGTAAATCTTACTTACCTGAGATTTAACTTCTTTCAATTATGCGTTAAAAAGAATACAAAAGAAACTAAAATTAACCAACTGCTTAAGACATTAATTTTTAAATAGACAAAGGGGGTACCATAGTTGACCTCCTTTTGGCCGATTATTGCAAGGCATTCGACCTGATCCGTCACATCACGGCTTTGCAGAATCTAAAACGAATGGGCGCTAGAAAGACTGTTGTGCTAGTAATAGTAGACTTCCTGAGACACCGATACCAGTGAGTATTTGCGATTTTCCAAGGAGTGGGCGGAGCTAACATGTGGCGCCCCTCAAGACACCAAACTTGCTGCTCTCTTATTTTTAGCCGTCATTAACTACATTTTATTTTACAACACTGACGAACGATTCAAATTTGTGGACGATTTGTCATCCTTGCTGAAATACCTCATTGAGAAATCTCAAGTAATCCCTCAGTTCGATAGTGACCTAAAAGATAAATTCAATGATCAGCGTAGTACAAACGGGCTCCAGGTTAATATGAAGAAAACAAAAGTGATGCGCTTCAATCCTGTAAAAGGAGATGTTGCTTGCCCTGAACCACTGGTACCCACCACGTCGACTGCAGTTGTCCTTCGTGTGACATTCAGTGACGATTGTTCGTTTGGGCCACACGTCACGAATCTTTTGAGAAAGGGCAACTACGCGCTGCGACCCTTAACCTCACTGCGTCGATTGGGTTTTTCTATAAAGCAATTGCTGCTCGCGTACACATGTTACGTACGCCCTCTGCTTGAATACTTGTGCCCAGTTTGGGGGCCTCAAGTGCATAACATCGACCACCTTAATGATGAACGAGACAGTGCAAAAGCGGGCCCTAAAAACCATTCTAGGAATCAAATATGTTACTTATGATTCAGCCCTCGCAGCTCTAAAAATCCAAACATTTAAAGAACGAAGGTATCAGCTGATGTGCAAATTTGGGCAGCATTCCGTTCTTTTGAGTGATAAACAACGATTCCTACTACCCCCCGCCACCAGTCAACAGAAACACACGCCACATGAATAAGCTGGAACCAGTACGCTGCAGGACAAATCGTTTCAGCAATTCATTCTTTCCTTTTTTAACTAGTGTTTTTAATCGTACTTAATATATATATATATATATATATAATTATATATATATATATAAATATATATATATATATATATATATATATATATATATATATATATATATATATATATATATATATAAATATATATATATATAATATATATATATATATATATATATATATATATATATATATATATATATATATATATATATATATATATATATATATATATATATATATATATATATATATATATATATATATATATATATATATATATATATATATATATATATATATATATATATATATATATATTGTTGTAAAGGGTAGCGTAATTTAGTTGCGGTGTCAGCCGTTACTACGACAGCTATTTGTATTAAATGAATCCTGAAGACAAATTATTCAACTTTCTAAACAGCAAAACTTACTTAATAGAGATTCTACTCTTTGCTCCAATGATGCCTTGAAAAATAACAACGAAAAAGAAAAGATAATTCATTCTAATTCACAAGAACATCTCATTAAATTTAAAAATTTACTTACCTTGTATCCAAATTTTTTATTCAATGTTAGCCTTGAAACTTGAACCTGGAAAAAGAAACTAGTCAAAAATACAAGAAAGTCGCCATTAAATAGTCGAAAGTTACTTACGTGAGATTAAGTGACGCTTTTTCCTTTTTATTTTACATATCTTTCTTTTGAAATCTCTGAGAAACTGATAGAGTATTTGTATTATGTTTGAATACATGCTCAAAATGACGTCACCTTTTGTTGTTGTATGACGTCATGAGAACAATAGTTGTAACTTGGTGTTTTGATTAGAAAATAACCTAGAAAGACAAAGAGATTTAATCAAATGCTAAAGACACTTATCTTCGAGTAGCGAAACCGACTTACCTAAATTTCAACTTTTTCCTCCAGTGGGGCCACTAAATTAATCTAGAAAAAAGTATAATTAATCAAATACTAAAGACACCTATCTTTAAATAGCAAAATTTACTTACGTCGAATTCAACTTTTTCTTCCAATAGTGCGTCGAAAAAGAACTAGAAAAATAGAAACAAAATAAATTAAATACTGAAGACACTTATTTTTAAATAGCAAAACTTACTTACATTATAGCAAATAGCAAAACTTACTTATTTTTTTCAATTCTAAGGGTGATCTTTTCTTTCTCGAAGAAAGGGACAATATTCCAAGGAAACTGCCCGGGGGAAAATTTATGTGATTTTTATAATTAGGGGAGCGTAGATAGCGAGGGACTCAGGAGGGGCAGTCCCCCTCAAAACAGAATAATGTCAGTTGGTCGTAAGTTATAATGTTGCTCCTTACTTTCAGTTGAAAACACTTTTTTTTATCTATTTAATCAATTAAAAAAGCAAAACTTACTTCCCCGGGATTCAACTTTTGCCTCCAACGGTGTCTCGAAAAAGAACTTAAAAAATAAAAATAAAATTAATCAATTACTAAAGACACTTATTTTTAAATAGCGAACTTAATTACCTGAGATTCAACTATTTCCTCCGACGGTGGCTCGGGAGAGAACCTAGAAAAGAAAATAAGATTAGTCAAGAATTAAAGGCAAATAGTTTTAAACAGCAAAACTTACTACCTGAGATTCTACTTTTTCCTGATCATATCAGTGAACCCTACTGTGGAGGTTTCAACCCCCTACCTACAAAAATGTGGGATTTTTTTTATTGGCCTTGGAAGATTGCCAAAGATAATCTTTTTCGGCCAACCGGCTAGGGCTAAATAAAAAGCAGGCTGTCTTCGATTAGGGTGGGAGAATGTCGTAAGGAAATGTTTAAGGAAATTGAGAACTTCCTGGGACGGTGTAAAGAGGGAGGCTTTGAATAAATTGGGATGGAGGAGGAGCGGGCGTAGCTGTGTTTACCTCAGGCAGATTGGTGCTGCGGTGAGTTATTAGTAGTAGTTAGTAGTTGCTTACCTGAGATTCATCTTTTTTCGCCAGTTGTGCCTCGAAAATAACATAGAAAAAAAAATTATCAAGTACTAACGACACTTGTTTTTAAATAACAAAACTTAATTACCTGAGGTTCAACTCTTTCCTTCGACGATACCCCGAAAAAGCACCTAGAAAAAGAAGAAGAAAATTAATCAAGTTCTAAAGACACTTAATTTTAAATAGCAAAACTTCTTAACCTGAGATTCAACTTTTTCCTCCTATAGTGTTTCGGGAAAGAACCTAGGTAAAGAAAAATAAAATAAATCATGTACTAAAGACACTTAATTTTAAACAGCAAAATATTCTTACGTGTGATTCAACTGTTTCCTTCAGTGGTGCCTCAAGAAGTAACAAAAAAAGTAAATTATTCTAATACGCAAGAAAATCTTCTTAAATAGAAAAATTGCTTACCTTAGATCAAAGTTTTTCATTCAATGCTGCATTAAAAAAGAACCTAGAAAAATAAACCAGAAATTAGTCAAATTCACAAGAATTTCATCCTTAGATAGTCAGAAGTTACTTGCGTGAGCTCCAGTGACACCTTTTTCTTTTTATTCTACATGTCTTTCCTCGAAAATCTTTGAGAAACTAATAGAGTATTTCGATTGTGTTTGAATATATACTCAAAATGACGTCACCCTTTATTGTTGTATGGCGTCATAAGAACAATGATTGTAATTTAGTTTCTTGATTAAAAGGAAGTAGAAAAAATAAAATAAAACGAACCGATTGCTAAAGACGCATGTTTTTAAATAGCAAAACTTGCTTACCTGAGACTAACTTTTTCCTCCAATGGTGCCTTGGAAAAAAAAACCTAGAAAACAAAATGAGATTAGTCAAAGACTAACGGCAAATATTCTTAAATAGTGAAATTTACTGCCTGAGATCCAACTCTTTCCTCCAACTTCTTCCTTGGAAAAAAATAGTAAAGAAAATAAATTATTCAAACAGTTCTTGGTTACGAACTTAAAGAAAGGAACAACTCGGTCCAAAAGTAACCGAAACTCAAAAAAAGGAATTTTGGTAACAGTTCATACATAAAAAGAATAAATAAAAAAATAAAGAATAAATAAATAAAATTTTTCAGGGATAAGTGTAGTCTTTCTCCAGACCCGGAGAATTTTTCAAGAGTAGAATTTTCTGTGCGGGGGGAAGTCTACGGGGGGGGGGGGGGGAATTTAAACCGGAAATTTTGTTCAGGGGGAACTGTTGAGAATTCACATACGAAATTCTTTTTGTTGGTCTTACTTTCTCTATTGGCTACTGAATTTTCATGGAGGAAATATTCTGAGGGAATTGCTTGGGAGGAAATTTCAGGGGGAGGGGGAATTGTCGTGGGGATTTATCCTTAGGGTGTTGGGATTTTCCGCGGGAAATTTTTTCGTTTTTGTGAGAGGAACTTCCTATTGGCTGGGGATTTTTCGGGAAAAACTCCATGGGGAGGGGGAGGGTTACCGGTATGAATGGGGAAATTATCAGAAATTAGATTAAAAAAAAAAAAATTTTCAAAAGAAATAAGGAGAATTTTTCGGTGGATTCGTCCGCTGGAAATTTTCCGGAGGAATTTTTAGTGAAGAGGGCATTATCCAGGGGGAATTTTCCTGGAAGTATTTTATGCAAGAGGAAGTTTTATGGGGGATTTACCGTGGGAGGAATTTTTCTGGGAGGGGTGAAAGGAATTGTCTACGGTTCCCCGGCATTTTTGGAAGAACTATCAAATTTAGATAAAAAAAAAATTAATAAAGTTTTTCAACTGGTAGTAAGAAGCAACATTAATACTTTAAACGGACAAAAATTATTTCGTAAGTTATTGCCTCCTCAATCCCTCACTCTTTAATCTAAAGTTTGACTTTTTGTCCTAATTCATTAAGAACGACCCACTGGAAGAACCGCCGTTTAGTTGGAATAAGAAGCCAGGGGCGTCCTGAGGCTCATTTTATTGGGGGAGGGCGATCTTTGTAAATTTTACCGAATCACTACCTGATTTATGCTGAATTTTCTGCAGAAATCAAGAATTTCGCTACATTTCAGCCGATTTTGCAAAATGTCTGCCGAAATTTTCGCCTTCGGCGAATATTTTACCAAATGCCAAAAAAGTTGGGGGGGGGGGGGTGCCCCTCCCCGCCCCCTCGGGACGCCCCTGTAAGAAGCTATCTTAAAGTCCTAAAAAGCTTTAGCGTAGTTAGCGAGGGATTGAGGAAAGGGAAACCTCCTTCATAAAAGAAATAATTTTTGTTTGTTTTAAGTTTGAATCTTACTCCTTACTTTCAGTCGAATTTTTTTTTCAGTTTTCAAAAAGTAAAATTTACTTGCCAGGATTCAACTTTTATCTCCAATTGTGCCTCGAAAAAGAACCTAGAAAAATAAAATTAATCAAATAGTAGATACTTATATTTAAATAACAAAACTTAGTTACCTGAAATTCAACTTTTTCCTTCAATCGTGCCTCGGAAAACAACCTAGAAAAGAAAATACAATTAATCAAGTACTAACGACGCACGTTTTTAAATAGCAAAGAAAAAGAAAAAAAAGTTAATCAAGTGCTAAAAACTTTTTAAAATTAATCAAAACCAACTTTCCGAAAAAGTAATTTTTCAAAGAAAAGTAAATAGCCACATTAAACTTAAGACGAGCAGAAATGAATGCATATAATAATTCTAACTCAAAACAACAGGAAATTAATGTTAAAGAATAAGTGAAGTTCAAAACGAACAGAAATTAAATAAACAATCATAGCAAACAAACATATAACAGGTACTAATATAAATAAATAAATAAATCTTAAAACGCAGTAAAACATAAATTGAGTTTTCAAATAAAACTTAAAACGAACAAAAATCACTACAAACAAGGGTTTGGCAACAGTCCCGTTCCCCTCTCCTAACTGTAAAAGTCTAAAGCCTATTGCGTCATTTGTGTTTTTTTTAAAAAAATATATGTCTTGAAAAGTCATTGGAAAGAACTAATAAAATTAAACAAAATATTTGATATATAATATATTGATTGCTGAAAGCTCAGCAGTTGAAGATTTTATTTCACTGTAATTTTAAGTTTTGTAAGTACAAAAGCAAATAGTCGTAATATAATTCGTTTACAGTAAAGCGCAAATGACGCAGCGGGTTTTAGACTTTTATTTTTCATTGAAAAACTTCTTTTTCAGAAAGCTTCTTTTAATTAAATTCTGTTCGTTTTTAATTGCCCAAAGTGTCAAGTTTTTCAACTTTCCCCATTTCAATATCAAAGTTCTTTGCTAACATCAAAGTATCAAAACATCAAAGTGATATTTTTTTCAACATTAAACTTTCAAAGCTCAACATCCCCCCCGGCATTCCCATGAAAGTAGTCACAAGTAGACTTAGTAGCTATTGCAAGCAGTCGCAAGTTGTCACAGTTGCAAGTTGTCGCAGTTGGAAGTAGTCAAATTTTTAGTCGCAACCAGCTTCATTTGCCGCTGCAATAGTAGCAGTAGTGGCCCTGAAAGTTACTAGTTAATACCTTCACCTGTTTCTAAGATATTGCAGAAACACATTTTTGTTAACTTCGATACTTATAGTTTCTTCTGAATTAGCTCAATATACCCCTCAACATTTCCCGAAATTTTGCATCAATACCCTTAGTCTTTTTGGACACGCCAAGGATCAAACATTCCCCCCTTCCCCAATGATAAATTCTGCATTCGAAAAATGGACAAATTGTATAATTTACATTCCTTGTCCTGGGGCTGTGGAGGCATTGTATCCCCAGAGGCATAGCTATTAGACTTCGTGACTATTTCGAATAAAATAACTTTTTAAGATCTCTATCTGTGTTAATGGGAGCATCTAAAAGGGCAGGGGGGGGGGGCTGCCCTTCGTTCCTTTTTCAACATACCTCTCAACATGCCTTCAAAGTTTTAACTTAATACCATTAACCATTCCTTAGATATTGCTGTTGTTCCGTTTGACAAGCCCCCTGCGTGTAGTGTGCTTTGGTTTTGTTTGACATCTCCCTCAATATTTTCTAAAAGTTTTACCGTAATATTCTTAGCCTTTTTGAAGATTCAGGATCAAACGTGCCCCCTTTTCCCAATAACAAACCTTGTATATAAACAATTGTCAACTTTTATAACTTACAACACATGCCCCAAGGTCTGTGGGGGGCTACGTCATTACCGGAGGACTGAATCACCAAGGACTGAATTTTGATCGGAAGCATGTGGCGATAAAAGGTGTGGAGGGGCTGGTTGCCCTCTGATCACTTTTGACTCTTAAAAAGGTCACTAGAACTTCTAATCTACAATTGAATGAGCCTCCTCCGAAGTTCATACGACCACCCTTTACATAAAAACCTTATATCATAGGCAGCGCGCTAGCACTGCCTAAGTAAAAAACGATGTGGGCACAATGTAAAATTTTTTCCATACCCGGGCACTTCGTATCGAAGGAACTCTCACAGAAACTTCAGAAAGGGCTCATTCGACTGGGAATCGGTGTGGCTAGTGCCCTTTTTAATAGTCGAAAGTGATTGGAGGGCAACTAGCCCCCCCCCCACCCACGCCCATTATTCCCTCAAACACATCCAGTGAAAATTTTGAGATAGCCATTTTGTTCAGCGTAGTTGATTTCCAAATAGAAACTATCTTTTTGAGGAAGAAACTCCCCCACAACCCTCGGGGCAAGGGTTTTAAGTTATGCCCTGAGGGCATATAAGATCAATGTTGACACAATGTACAGTTTTTTTTCTTTAAAGCAGGGCATTTCATATAGAAGGGGTCGTCGTAGAGACTTCAAAAGGGGATCATTCGATTGAAATCGCGAGTTCTAGTGCCCTTTTTAATAGTCGAAAGTGATTGGAGGGCAACTACCCCCCCCTCCCGCCAATGATTCCCCCAAACACATCCAATCGAAATTTTAAGATAGTCATTTTGTTCAGCTTAGTTGATTTCCAGATAGAAAATATATTTTTGAGGAGGACACTCCCCCACAACCCTCAGGGCCAGGGTTTTAAGTTATGCCCTGGGGGCATATAAGGCTTTTATAGAAGGCGTTGTCGTAGAAACCTCAAAAAAGGCTCATTTGATTGGAAATTCAAAGGGCTAGTGCCCTTTTTAATAGTCGAAAGTTATTGGAGGGCAACTAGCCCCCCTTCACGCCCATCATTCCCCCAAACACATCGAATCAAAATTTTGAGATAGGCATTTTGTCAGCGTAGCTGATTTCCAGATATAAAATATCTTTTTTTGAGGAAGAAACTCCTCCAAAACCCTCGGGGCAAGGGTTTTAAGTTATGCCCTGATGGCATATAAGCTCAATGTTGACACAATGTACAGTTTGTTTTTTTCTTTAAAGCAGGGCACTTCATATAGAAGGGGTCGTCGTAGAGACTTCAAAAGGGGCTCATTCGATTGGAAATCACGAAACAGGCTCATTCGATTGGAAATTCAAAGGGCTAGTGCCCTTTTTAATAGTCGAAAGTGATTGGAGGGCAACTAGCCCCCCCCCCACGCCCATCATTTCCCCAAACACATCCAGTCAAAATTGTGAGATAGCCATTTTGTTCAGCGTAGTTGATTTCCTGATAGAAAATATGTTTTTGAGGAGAACACTCCCCCACAACCCTCAGAGCAAGGGTTTTAAGTTATGCCCTGGGGGCATATAAGGTTTTTATTGCAGGCGTTGTCGTAGAATCTTCAAAACAGGCTCATTCGATTGGAATTTCAATGGGCTAGTGCCCTTTTTAGTGCCTTCCACTCCCATCCTCCCGTTTGCCCATTATGTTTAAAAACTAAATGTTGTCTTTAGATTAAAACAAAATGCTGTGTGTTACTACTAATTGCCAATAAGGCATCTCAGAAGTGTTCCAAGAACTACTGAGGGTATTATGTTCAAAATTTTGGGACTACTTCTGCTCTTAAAATTTAATCAAATGAAAATAGCGTAACTGTATCAAAGCTATCAAAGAAAGTAAAAAGATTTTTTGCGGAATGTATCAAGTTTTTCATTTCAGGGCAACTAGAGGAGGTATGAAACTAAGTTAAACAGTACTATTTGTGTCCAGATTTTTAAAATGGTGAATGTTGTTAAAAATTGCTGAAAATTTTTCTCCAGCATACAAATAGCAGGCCAAACTATAAAGTCTTATAAAACGAAAAGATTTAAAGTGTTATTTTCTCTTTCCCTGAAAAGACTATGAACAGTATTTATTTTGTCCGAAATAGCTCCATGTGTACGATGTGCCTTGGTAAAGAAAATAAATAAATAATATATTGTGCCCACATGGCTCTTTATTTTTGCAGCTATGGTTCATGCCATGATAATTGAAATGAATTTATATTGTCAGTAAGTGATCAAACTATAATCTGAAGCCTGGTAAAAAAAAAGTACAGTGTTCCCACATGTCTCTTTATTTTTGCTGCGATGGTGCATTACCTATGATTTGAACAGTATTTATTGTGACCAAAAGAAAAAGGATATTTTAGCTCTCCCAGTTAAATAGATAATTCGTTAATAGAGAGCCTATTTTGAAGTAAAAAAAACATTGGTTTTCTTTAAAGTGAATAAAACTATTCACATGCATCAATAGATGATCATTGATCCTTAGATGAACAGAGAGTAATTTAAACTCTTAAACTGTGTAGGAGAATGTGGTTTAAACTCTTACTTTAGCTGAACTTTTCCTAACTTTATACTAAATTTAAACTCTTAATATTGTTTAAATTTCCCAGTTTGAAAATACTGGTGTCGGAATATATGCTTGAAATTTCTTTTAGTTAGTACACCTAAAATTAATGATTGCCAATAACCTAGAATCAGAATTGATATGTGATCTTTGTGCTTTAGAAGAGCAGACAATGTTCTAAAACAGACATATTGCTTTTTAGGTGAAGATCCAAAACTTTGGACCCCACCAACAAAGCCTTAATTCTTAAAAAGATGTATTTTTTGGTTATTTGGGGCCAAGAGCAACATAAAATGCATGGAGATATTGGCTCCTAAAGAAACTTTCTTTGCTGTTTTTAAAATATGACAATCCTATAAATGTTACTTGCAGAAATAGGACAATATTCACTGAGTCAGAATTATTATACTACTTCAACATCTTCATAGAAAAGGACTAAAAATAAGCTTAAAAATTAGTCCTTTTTCAGCGATTTTCAAATAATTTTCAAAGTATTATTAATCTAAAGAACCCTGTACACCAAAATTCAAAAGTTTTGTTTGATATATGAATAGATCTGAATCTCAGCTATGGAGCAAACTTTTTGTTTTCCGTTGACATATTAAAATCATATGAGAGCAGAAAACAACAATATTAGTGGTGTCCACATGTAATAAAAATGAAACTCTTTATGGTTTAACTTTTTTAATTCTTTTCCTACTGAAAATAGTGATATATTATGGATAAAAATCTTGTGGAATTGTCAATTTTCTTTGTAAGTATGCTGCAGTTCAAAGCTTCTGAAGTACTCTTCTCCTCCCAAGCACCAAAGCTCCTGTTCATAGCAGACTTTTCTTTCAGAGCTTCAGCTTTAGTACCTCTTAAAAAGACAACCACATATTTAACTTTTTAAATTTTATCCCATCCTCATATTGGGTGATCACCCTCTTACCATCTTAAAGGGAAAAATAATTATTCTATCCTTATTGATAAAGAGGACATTCATGTATCTCTTTCATGATATTGAAACTTGGTGGGATCAAATTAATTTGTTCATAAAATTTTAAATTCATATAAGTTTTAAATTCACATATTTATTTGATACATAAAATAAAATAATCAGATGAACAATCAATATAAAAAAGATGCAAATATCATCTTATTGCAACTGGGCGTTTGAAATGTTTGAAATGGGCGTTTATGGATTCTGTGTCATATTTATTGCGTTTTATTGTAAGTTGGACTGTTATATTATGGAAGCATTTTAAAGTACAGCCTTTTTAGCCAGTTGATAAATGCAGATATTTATTTACCAACCGCAAACGATATGAAAATCAACGGTTAGTGTTTCTTTTGGTAGACAGAAGAGTGGTGAACTGGGTGTTGCTATAGTGTCCATCAATCACTTCTCTCTGCTAGCATTAATCCTGGGTTCACATTGTTGTGTTTTCGCGCAAAAATAAATGCTTTTAAGTTTTCCGTCAAATTTGTTTTCTTTTGTCCTAACTTTTGGTTGGATGCGTCCCTGAAAGCTGAAAGTATTATAAAGTGAAGCAAAATGCAGCCGTTTGGCAATTAGAGGTATTTTACTTACTACTGCCTTTCAAAATCATTTGAACTGAAGTTTGTATTGTTTAAAGCTACTATGAGTAAACGAACCTTTCTTTTTCTTTTTTTTTTCTTTCTTTTTCAAGCTGATTCACTTCTATAGGTTTTTTTTCCTTTTGAAGGTTAATGTTTTTTTCTTTCAGCAAATGAAGAAACTTAAAAAGCTGATCAAACAAGAACGGTACAAAAAGGTATTAAAACTGCTCAATGAAAGTGATGAAAATATTTATGCCAGCAGAAGCAATAAGATGAATATATTCCATTACTCTTGCAAGAAGGGAAAGTTGGACTTGGTTTCCATTCTATTAAAGCATGGGCATTCTAAATTGTTAAATATTCCTGATAACCTGGGGAATGTTCCATTACATTATGCATTCAAATATGGCTTAAGTGAGAAGAATGAGAAAGATATTGAAAAAAGTAAGAATTTTTTGGTGTTTATTTGTGGTTTTTCATATTCACTTTTAGTTTTCTAGTATTATAAGTGTACATTATTCTTTCACTGTATTTATTCACTTTTGCGAAATTTACTTGATTCTCCACAGTTAATTGAATGTTGGATAATTTTATTGATGATTGCTATTAACAATCTTCGTTAGCCAGGTCCTGACGCCCGAGGCCTGGCAGAAGATTTGCTAACATCGGCGGGTGTTCTCCAAGGTTGCCTCTTGTCACCCCACCTCTTTAATCTATTCTTCAACGCTGCACTATCACTTGCTAAAACTGTAGACGGTGCGGAAATTGCAGGGAACCTTGTCAATAAACTGGCATATGCAGATAACATCGAGAAAATCAACAGCCAAGAGTATCTACTCTTAACTGACA
Organism: Artemia sp. Qi Xiang Cuo; assembly: GCF_049724085.1. Taxonomy (NCBI): domain Eukaryota; kingdom Metazoa; phylum Arthropoda; class Branchiopoda; order Anostraca; family Artemiidae; genus Artemia; species Artemia sp. Qi Xiang Cuo. The sequence continues at coordinate 63,667,239 of NC_142804.1, forward strand.
CCGATTAGCTAGTGTTAATAACCGAGGTTTTGGGGAAGATTATTATTACAGCCAACATTAAGGTTATGTGGGTGTCTCAAGACCCTGCTACAAGAACTATGCAGCTGAAAATAAAAGGGCAGCCAATAGAAAATTTTAACTCCTTCTATTAGGGAGCCTCTTAACTTCTGACAACGACTCCTGAAAAGCAATCAAGCGAAGACTCGGCCTGGCTAGCGCCAGCTTCAAGAACTTCTTGCCAATTTGGGAAAACAAGGCTCTGTCAGCATCTCTAAAGATGCGACTGTTGCGAAACTTGGTCAAAAAAGGCTGATGATGAGCGAAGGATCTCCGCAGTTGTAACTAAGTTTCTTAAATGTATTGTGGGAATACTCACGTCGTCCAAATCTCAAATGGAGACTCCTAAAAGCTTCTCCGTTGGCCCCGAACCGTTATGGACCGGTTCAAAAGCCAATAACTCCGCTGGCTTGGCCATATTCAGTAAATATCAGCCAACAGCTACCAGAAACCACCTTCAAAAGACAGGTTCACTGCACACGTCCCCACGGAAGAGCTCGTAAGAGATGGATCGACAACTTCCTGGACCATAACCTTTCCCTGCTACTACATCTAGCGCCAGATAGATTGAAAAACCATCGCCCAATTCATCGTCTACTTAGAAGAGAAGAAACCCCAATAAAGCCACAAAGGCCGGACGGAACTTAGTCAAGTCATGTGACGATTTTCAGCTTGCTTATAGAAAGATAATTTGTTCAAAAGTTTTTGTTAGGATAGCAGGAACAGGCCTTTAATGATGAGAATAATCACTGTTGAGGGGAATTTGGCCCGAGTCAAATAATCACACCATAGTTACACCTATTGATAACATAAGTTACACCATAGGCCTGAGCCACATAGTCACTATGAATGATGCATATTTTTCCTTGTTTTAATTTCTTACTTGTACTATAGAAGTGGAAGATCGAAATGGCAAAAAAATTAGTCTGAAAAGCATTTATCTACATTAATTTGTCACCAAGTTTTACTAATAATTGCCTATTATGTCTTTGCATCTATTGCTGGCCTCACCTATAGTGGTGTCAATACGTAGGGGGGGGGGTCTGCCCCCACATAGATTTCCCCCTACAGAGTTTGAAATCCACATATTTTTTGGTATTTTTATTGAAAAATGCCCCTTTTTTGCATTTTCGTTGGACAAATTTAAAAACATCCAAACTGCCCCCTTTAGATTAAAAAAAAACAAAAAACATATTTTGCCCCCTCCCTCAATTTTGATGAATTGATGCCACTGCTCATCTCAAGTATAGACAAACCAATACTTACAGCTTTCATATTTTTTAACTTAAAAAAATTGAGCCTTAAATCTTCAATGTGATTGATAAGTTATAAATGTTATGCTTGAAATTGGAAGACAGTTCAACATGTGAAAAGTGTGACCATAATGTGACCCAATCTTTAGAAATTTTACTTCTATTTCGACAATAGGGGAGGGTAGGGATGGTTGGTCACATTTTTGTTCTAATAGAAATTTTAGCCAAAGTATTAAGACCAGAAGATTGGTTTTGACATAGAAAGATGCAGCATTCATTGTTCTAGCTTCTTTGATTTTTTTTTAGATTTATGCATCCATTATTTTTTTCACCAACATTTTTAACTGGTGAGGTCAAAAGTGACCAATGTGCCCCAGGGGTGGGCAGGTTGGTTATGGGCATGGGTTAGGTTGGTCACAAAATGAGTCATCTTTGTTTTACTTCCGAGACCTAACACAATTACAATAGTAGTCTTGTTCCATTTACAAGGTGTATATTTTGCTTCTAATACAATTTTTTCAACTTCAATTATCAACTCTTCAGCTTCAAGTACAACAAAAACTGAAAAAGATATGACTTATTCAACTGAGTACTCCCCAAGACAAACGTCAAACACTAGTGCTTTCACAGCACGTTCAGTCCCTCCAGAGGTCGTGGGAACTGGGAGCTTCAAAACAATATCACTTTGAAAGACTAGAGCCTCGTCAATTACTTCTGGGAAAACAAATTTCCATGTGAGAGATTTCCTACGAAGGAAGGTCACAATATATCCCTCGCTCGTTTCTTCCTTCACTTCACCTGCAAATTATTTTTTCCTCTTGCCAACAAATGCCACAAGAACGAAATCACCCACACGGATTTCGTCCTTTTCAGTTGCAATGTCATCCATATCAGCATCAAGATCCGAGTCATCGTCCAAGACCATTTATCTTTCACTATCAGGGCTCGCATCCGCTTCGGCAAAAAGTGTCCTTACTTCTGTAGTCTTTCTGCTTGATTTAATGGTGTTTCTCATCCCACTAAAAACAGGCTTCCCAATTTTTCGTTTCTTCTTAGCTGACAGTTCTTCAATCAAGGCATTTTTAATTGATGTATCTGTGAGAACTTGAGATTTGCCCTTCTTTCGTTTGATTGCATCAGCTTTTTTTGGCAGAGCTTTTAGATAGGGACTTACTACTTCTGGATTAGTAGCAGCAGACACTAATGCCCCAGGATCTCGAGAAGTTGTCGAACACCCTAGTTCTGCCTCTGAATGGCTCGACCTATCTTCTGCATCAATTCCATCGGACAACAGTTCTGTGTGAAATATTGGATGGCTCGGGTCTGTCGGTAACATCAGCAGCTAGGAATTCCTCATCCCCGAACACATGGCGATCGCAGGGCCAGATTCCAGCGACCCTGAATCCAGAGGTGATATTCGTTGGAGTCAAAGCACGAAAAAAGGCAGTTCCAACTAGTTCCGCAACGTCATAAATAGAAATGAGTTGTCCTGGAATCTTCGTCATCCATGTGTCACAAGCAGCATTGTAGTATGACTTAACGGGTCGTAACAACTTCTGTCTAGTGGCTGGACTTCATGGCTTGTGTGGGGTGGGAAGGCTAAGGCGATAATGTGGGACTTTTTCATAAGCTCAAGTGACTCAATGGTAATATGACTGGTGTGATTGTCCATTAGAAGCAGCACTGGTCTGTCAACACTTGGCTTGCTATGGTGAATGAAGTGCTCCAGGAAAACAACGATTTTCTCTCCAGTCATCCATCCTGAGGGACGAGAAACACCCACACTCCCTGGCGGAGATTCCTTCATCATGTGTGGGAGATACGTTACCCTTGAGAAAATCAGGAATGGTGGGATAACAGTACCTTGAGCTGACACAACTGTACACCTGGTAACTAGTACGCCTCTTTCTCCAGATGTAATCCTGCCAACTTGTTTATTTCCCTTCTCAGCATTTATTTTTCTTGGATTCTGAACCATAGTGGTGCCAGTTTCGTTTAGATTCCAAACATCACAAGCAGCAAAACTATATGTCCGCAACAGTTCCTCGTATGTGTAAAAAAAAAAAGCACTGACTACAGGTCTGTTAAAAGCAATTGCCCTTGCAATACTTGCCGCTTCTGGAGATCTGAGAGAAAGTGTTGGGTTACGCCGTAAGAAGGCCCAGAGCCAGTCCTTACCAACTGTTCTAGCTTCTTCCCAATGACGAATATCCTTACCGAGTTTCTCCGCAAACTCAAATGCCAAGGTTCTGACTTCTTTTGGCGACAGTCCGTGGTGAAGATGGGATGCTCTGACAAGATATTGCTAAAGACTTTAATCTTCTTCAGCCTCGAAAACTTTGCGCGTTCTATACCGTGGCACAAACTACTCTAGCGTAACATTACTAACATCGGTTGCACTTGTACGACCTTCTTCAGAAAATTTTTGGGCATAGCGATTTTGAGTCGAGTTAGAGTCGATATTTATCTCGCGTGCAATGGTGGCAAATTTTCCACCTTCCAGTACTTTTTGCACAGCCTGTCTCATGACTTCTGGGGGAATGGTCCCATTTTGTGTTTTTCTAGTGTAAGTCCGCATGTCTGTTGGATCTCACCTAGAAAGATGACATAACGATAACCAAAAATACTGATAAAGATCTGCACTTATGGAAAAAACGTGAATTTTCTTCTTGTTTTTCACCAGTGGGGCAGGTTGGACAGTGCACCTTTAAAGTGACCAACCTGCCCCCCCCCCCAAAAAAAAAAATCCAACCTACCCCACGCAGGACGCATGAACCAAAACACGACTCCATGAAAAACTAATAATGTTGGGAACTTGCTTCCAAGCCTAAAAGGAAACCAATAAACAGGCTGCTCTATCCTGGAATCATTTCTGAGATTGGCCTTCTCGTTCTCTCTCAAAACAACATTAAGTCTACCAACAATTCTGGAAAAAAAACTCGCCAAGAAAGAGAAAAGTTTTGTCCGCTCTTTTCATATGGAGGCTACCGCTGCCATTTTTTCATGGCATGACTGCACTGCAATTCCTCACATTCAGTAGGAGTTTCCGATTTTTTTTTCAACCGATGGCAGACAAATATCTAAGTGTTCAACCTGTCCCACTGACCAACCATCACCATCCTCCCCTATTCAGTCCTTTACATTAGGAAAGCCATTTGCAGATTCATTTCCAAATATACTCCGTAAAAATTAAAGGTTTTTTCTTATAATTTTTTATCACCCATATCTTCACATAGAAGTTTATGGGATTCACGGGACGTTGCATGAAACCCATGGCTGTGTTTTAATTTATTCTTGAATTTAAATCCCTATTTTTTGGGCTTAAGATACAATTTTCTTGATAATTTGTTGTACATCTTCGATAATTTGTATGTATTTTTTATTTACATTTTAATTAGCTTAATTTTTTTTTAATTAAAAAAAGAAAACATAGTCCTACCCACGTCCCTGATCAGCATCTCACAATTCCACCTGGTAGGTGGAAGCGTAAGTGGTTAGTAGGAAATGCCAGTTTGGAGTTTTTCTAAGTAATTTTCTAAGTTTCTAAGTTTTCCAAAGTAATTTTGAAATTTTCTAAGATTAAATTTTATAAATGGGCTTGTTCAGTTTTCTTGACCAAGTTTGACATTTTATTTATTTTATCATCCTCAAGTTTATTTTAACATATCTCTCTCTCTCTCTATTTCTCTTTCTTTCTTTCTCTCTCTCTCTCTCTTTCTTTCTCTCTCTCTCTCTCTCTCTCTCTCTCTCTCTCTTTCTCTCTCTCTCTCTCTCTCTCTCTCTCTCTCTCTCTCTCTCTCTTATGAAATTCCTGCTTTCTTTAAATCTTTTCTTATATCATTGTCCCACCTCAATCGAGGACAACCTTATTTTTCCTGTGTGGCTAGTTAATCAAAAGTACCATTTTGGGTCTTATTATTCGCCATCCTTAAACTCTGGGCAAACCATCTTAACCTATCTTTCATTATAGACTTAGATTGTAGGACCGAACAAATTTCTTGTTCAGCCACTTGTTGTTAATACAATATCTCAAACAATCAAACAGAAGGTTGTACGAAAAGTGTGATTCAATCCCGCTTTCTAGGGCTTTGATGAGAGAAACGTTGAGATGGCTAGGGCACGTTCTGCGGATGAAGGATGACAGATTGCCGAAGATTGTCCTTTTCGGCCACCCGTCTATGGCTAAACGGAAAGCAGGCTGTCTACGGTTGGGGTGGGAGGATGTCATAAAGAAATATACAAGGGAAATTGGAACTTCCTGGGAGGGTGTAAAGAGGGAGGCTTTGAATAGATTGGGGTAGAGGAGGAGCGCGCGTAGCTGTGTTGGCATCAGGCAGCTTGGTGCTGCGGTGAATTGTTAGTAGCAGTAGTTGTAGTTCCTAAAATTGTCTTTGTATGATTTATGTGGTAAAAATCTAGTAGATTTTCTTCAAACAGCTTTAGGATTTAGTCCTTGTCTCATGTAGTACTATGCCTTTTGTTTATCACTCATCTATTGTTCTTAAATATACTATCACCATTAACAGTACGACTATTTTTATTTCTGCCGTTTCCGTCATTGGTGTTTGCTAAAGAAATATCAGGTATAGTGAATTTTCAATTGTATGGAATAAAAATAAATCTTTTCATCTGACGGTCCAGAAATAAAAATCCTTTCTGATTTAATTGGAGAAAGTCAAAAGAAATACATAACGGCGAAATGATAAAGTGCCGGTGAAATTTTTTGAATAATATTTTATTCTCATCAGCGTTGCAGGTACTTTTTTGTCTGACGATCCAAAAATAACAAATTAATTCTGGTTTACTCCTCATTGATCCTCTGAAATGTTATCTGTTGCCAAGCCATAGTGCAAATTGGAGAAAGTTAGATGAAACAAAAAAAATGTAAAATGATAAAGCGCCGGTGAATTTTTTTGATTAATATTTTATGCTCAGCAGCGTTGCATGTGGCTTTGTCTGTCGGTCCAAAAATTAAAAAAACTTTCCGGCTTACTTCTCATTGATCATCTGAAATAGTATCTGTTGCTGAGCAACATAAAAATAGGAGACATTCATGTAAATAAAAAATAAGGCAAAATATTAAAGCTTCGGTGAAATTTTTTGAATATTTTATGCTCACCAGCGTGGGCACGTGCCTTTGTCTGACGATCCAGAAAAAAAAATTCTGGCTAACTTCTCATGGATCCTCTGAAATAGTATCTGTTGCTGAGCAACATAAAAATGGGAGATATTCACATGAAATAAACAAATAAGGCAAAATAATAAAGCGCCGACGAAATTTTTAAAGAATAATATTTTATGTTCAGCAGTGTTGCAGTGTTTTTTTTATTACAAAGCTGGAAGCTCTACGAGATTTCTTCGACATCTTGCCGAATTTTGAAAACTGAAAAGCCGATCTCCCATGCGAGTTTAAGCATGCATAAGATGCTATTAAGCATACATAAAATAGAAATTTGCATCACGGTCAGTGTTATTTTGTTCCTTAATCATAATTTTTTTCCCCTTTTTTTTGCCATCAACATTAACACATAAGTATTTTTATTTCTGGCATTTAAGAATTGTTATATTTATAGTTAATAAAGACCTTGTATTGCCTCTGCTAAAGGCTTCTCCACATTCTTTGGATGTGCGAAATAAATATGGAACTTCAGTTAGGCAACTTTTGGCTTTATTCAATGAAAAGCTGAAAAAGCAAGAAATACTGAGGAAGAAATCAGAAGTCAAAGAAGCAAGGATACACTTGATTGAAGAAGGAAATGATAATGACAAAGAATGGGATAGACGAATTGAGGAAGAAGCAGAAGATGAGTATGACCAACATTGGGGAAAATTTGAAAAGGGTTGGTTCTGTTTTCTTTGTTTGAACATTTTTGTTTAATGGTTTGTTTAATCTCCATTTTTGTCTTTGTTAATTGTTCTTGAAAAAGGTTTTCAGGTTTTTAGTTGGGGGGAGGGGATACTTCGCCCTCAACCTCCTTCTCTATACTATATTTTCTAGTAAGTTTAAATTATTTAAAACAATTAAACTGTTTTTACTTCTGGCGCTCACTCTAATAGATTTTCTTGTACATCAGAGCAATAAGTAGAGAATATATTTTTATCGTTTTCTATTTGGATTTTTTTTGTTAGATTAAATCCTTTCAAAGTTTGAAAGTGGGAACTCTCTTTAAAACTTGTCTCAAGAACTGTATTTTTGCTTCTTCTGATACTTTCGATGTTAAGCTTTTTTGGCTTTCGATAAAAATGAGGCGGTTTGAGGTATATTGAAGGTTTAACAAAAACAAAATTATTCTTAGTAGGAAGAAAACATAAGAAATATCGCAAAAAGAGTAAAAAATAGTGTAAAAATCAAATTCCCTGAACAGCTTCCTATATTAACGCCAACAACAAATATGGGCTTACATGAAAATTCCTCTTTCATGATTGTGTAGTATAAGGGGAAAACAATTGAAAACCAGAACGTCATCCATAGAGTAATCAGATCGTGACTGATCGGTAAAATATTAATGACTTGATATTTTGTTATATATCGTATAAACTTATAGCATTATGACGAAGAATTAAATTATAAAACAGTATAGTATTGCGTTCAAAAAATCATTCCAGTTAAGAAAATCGCCAAAAAAAATTTAATTAAAACCAATAAATGCTAAAACGCTATCAAATAGAGCTCATCAGACGGACACCGTCAGCCAATTATTTTTTTGTTTTTAGCTTCAAAATGTAACCCTTATTACAGCTTCATTCTATCTTGCTTTTAAAACTCTGTCTGCATGCTATACTAACATAATAAAATAGTCTCTTGTAGCTCCTTTTATCTTATTCCTTTAACTTCCTTTTCCTTTTATTTTCCTTTTATCTTATTAGAGTTTTCTCAAATAAAAGTTTCGGTAAATTTTTACCAAATCATATTATTGACTTACAAATAATGTGAATATACCACTCGATGCCTCTTTTTATGCTCTTTCCAAATGTAATAATCATTTTTGTCGGAAAGGAATTTTACCCCCACCCGTATATACCAATTCAGGGTATATATTTGCACATTAGGGGGGTGGGGGTAAAGTTTAAATTTACCTCCAATTACCTCCAATTTACCCCACCCCTCTAATGTGGAAATATATACCCTGAATTGGTGTATATAGGGGTGGGGGTAAAATTCATTTCCAACAAAAATGATTATTATTTTTGGAAAGAGCATAAAAAGAGACATCGAGCGGTATATTCACTTTATTTGTAAGTCAATAATATGATTTGGTAAAATTTACCAAAATTTCTTAAAAAATAATACGTTAAATAAAAAATATATTAAAATATGGAAAGAAAGCAATAAAAAATAAAAATAGGTTAATTATAAAATATATTAAAGTAAAATATAAGTTATGAATAACTATATAAGTTAAAAATACGCACCAAACAAAGAAGGTGTAAATAAAATGAATTATTGGTAGGAATGATTGATGCAACAAGAAAAACAGGGTAAGTTCAGGTGTTATTTATCTTTCTTTCTGTTATTCTCTTTCCTAAGGTTCTTCCTTATTTAATGATAATATATATGTTCGAGGGGTTGATATACTCCAAACAAGCGAAAGCTTAAGGAGCGTTATTTTTTTATTTTATTTTTTTACAATAAACCCCGTATTTAAGCTAGTATGAAAATAAGGTGTAGTTGTCTTTGGGAATCAAGAGATTGTTAATGTTTAAATATCTATGGACGAACAGCATTGCCGAACTCAACTAAGTAGTTTTGCTTGTTTATCTTCATAGTTTAACGTAGCAACAATGACGAATATGCGATACTGCCCTAGAAGCTACATATTGAAAAAAATATATATTTTCGAAAATTGCAGTTTGATGTGTAAATAGACATAAGACAAAAGTTCTTTTATTTAGATGTCAAGGTACTTTGACGGAACTAGGCTAGTTTGTAGCCTAGTAGTTTTTTTTATGTTTGCTTAAAAAATCATTTTTCAGTATTGAATAGGGGCTATTGGCCCCCCTCCATTTGGCGCCCCTGCCATCAATAACCTAAGTAAACTATCTATTTTCTCTTTAAGCTCTTCTTGTATTTTGCTGACGATGGCTATAAATATTCAAATCTATTTGAGTGCTATGATGCTGGGCCGATAGGATTTTGCAGGAAAGACATCGAAGGATGGATCAAGGAGCCTGTAAAAAGACCATAGAGGCCACATTCCTTTGTATGGCCTTTAGTTAGGTTAAAGTACCAAGGACACCAAAATTAGAATTTAACCCTTTAAATTAATTAAGTTGAAACTTACGCTACCATATACGTCTAAAAGTTACAAAAAAGCGGAAATTCAATTTTTAATGAAAAAGATCTCCGGATTTTAATACAATTTTTACACTCCCGGAGCCAATTTTAAAAATTAAGAACGTGTGTGAAATATCAGCATAAAATAAGCGGAAAGAATATATCATCATGGAGCTCTAAAAGTGTAACTTTCATTATTACTTTAGCAAAAGACAAACACTGCCATAAATCTAAGCTCTACACTAAATATGAATATTACTAACACTATTCAAGATTAATAACATCAAGTTATTCCTTTATAGGCTCACCTACGAAAACATCTTTTCAGAAAGGCCATTTAGGCCATTCAGTTTTGTTATATTTATCCCTTTAGTTGACTATTGACAATTAAATAAAATTCTTATTTTCATCTGTTCAAAAAAAGCCACTTTTATTTCTTAATTTCACATTTTCCCGCTAGCCTATATTTATTCAACAGGCCGACTAAACAGAATAGGTGTTTCGTCATATTTTTACTGTGTTGCTCTACGATTAGCTGCATACAAATTAGGTATTACAAACCTTGGTAGCGCTTGTTTGTAAACAAGATAAGTTTCCGCTAGAATCTTTCAAGACTCATTTATGGCAACAGTGGACAAGATTTACACAGCAAAAATAATCTTTGTAACTGTATAACAATCAAAAGAAAATCATAGAAAATCTCAGTTTTCAGGTATGAATAGATCGAAAATGGCGCCAGGGGGGAGGGGTGCAATGTTTTCCTTTTGATGTCCTTGGTATTTCATTAAACTACATATTTATGGCTTTAATTTTTATTATATTTTGCAGAGGATGACTATGAATTCTCAAATATATTTGAATGCTATGATGCTTGGGCCGATAGGATTTTGCGAGAAAGACGTCAAAGGACGTATCAAGAGGTGCCCGAAGTAAAATCTAAATGGACGAAAGAAGATCAACAACAGTTCATACGAAAAGAAGAGAAAAAGAAAATATTAAAACTAGAAGAAACATTAGAAAAAAAGAGAGAAAGGTTATACAGAAAACTAGAAAAGGGAGATGTTAAATATCTTCTAGAAATTGACACTGTAGAACTGGGAAATTTGGTTATTTCGGAAATTAAGGGCGAAGAAAAGCTAAAAATATTCAAAGAACTGAGGAGGTTTTGGCATCCAGATAAATTTATTCAAAAATTTGGATCAAGCTTGAATGTAGAAGATAAGATAAAAATTGATAGAAAAGTGACGGAACTTTCTCAGAGAATAAATACATATACTTTATAAGTTATATTAAAAAGATGTTTTATATTATAAATAGATTTTGTACGCTTGACACTGACGTTCATAAATTTGGGTTAAGCTTGGATGTGAAAGGTAATATCAAACCTGATCGAAAAGGTTACGGTACAGTCTCAGGGAATAATACGTATACTTTTTAAGTTATATTTAAAGATGTGTGATGTTATATGTAGACTTCTTTCGTTTGACACTAACATTCATAAATTTTGATCGATTTGAACGCGTAAGATATAATTCAAATTGATTGAAAAGCGATGAAACTCAGAGATTGTATTTCCAACATTTTCTTAGGTTTTACGAGTTGGATTTTACATTTTTATATATTTTTTTTAGAGATAACATATACATATACTTTCAATAAAAAACTTCAATATAATAAATATATATATATATATATATATATATATATATATATATATATATATATATATATATATATATATATATATATATATATATATATATATATATATATATATATATATATATATACATACATATATATATACATATATATATATATATATATATATATATATATATATATATATATATATAAAAGCATTAAACCATACACTTTATGACCTATAGTATCATCTATACACAATTTTTTTTTTCTTAGAGCTCCCTTGAAAACCCGAAACAGGCGACTTTAAAATGTATTTTATACATAACAGTTGTTTATCACCCCCAGCAACACAATATATTAAAAGTTGTAGTTTTCAGGGCTGATTATCATTCTTCAATCATTGTTATACAAAAATTAAACTTGAATTTAAACATTAAGAGTTAAAAGGGAAGTTTAAGGGAGCACTGGATACGACATTAAAACGAAAAGAATTTTATATATTTTTTTTTCAAATCCAAACGTTTTGTGATAAAGAACTGTAAGTAAAAAGTGGCATTTATCAGTATGAACTGAAACTCGAACTGAACTGAACTATGAACTGATCAAATTTCTATGACGATCAGGGGCGAATCTTCAGCATTTTTATTGGAGGGGGCAAGAGGGGTGCATATCCGGATAGTCAAGGGACGTGGGATATATATACAAAAACATTCTCCACATTATTGGGGGAGGGGTACAACTGACCCCCCCCCCTTGCCCCTCTTAAACGACACCCCTGATGACAATATATATGTCAAAAGAAGCTGTTTGGTGCATTGATTATACAAATGTATGCATACATAGAATATACAAATGTATACAATATAGAAATGTATACAAATATACAGTAATTATTGAAATAAATCCATCGAAAGTTCTTAACACGAAAACACTTACGTAGTTTTGGAAAAGGGTAGGGATCTTGATGAACATTCTACCAGGGAATTAAATACTCTGAGAATCTCTAAAGTGAGGTTTTAAGCTCTTATTTATAAGAAATCAGAAGTTCTTGGGTTTTTTTTTTCAGGGGTAATTATATCAACTCAAAAGTCTCGGGATATCGGGAGAGGCTCATTCAAACCGAAATAAAGCTATTGCGCTCTTCTTCCTGTATCCAGGCTTTTTGTATATATGTTACCATGGATGTCCAAAATTGGTTAATGTCCGAAATACCATTTTTCTCTCCTTGGATTCAGTCAGCGTTGCCAGGCAACTTTTTAGTTTAATGCAACGTTTGATGGTGATAGGTTAGGTTTTAACCCATTTCTGAGATTTATTATCTAATTTGATATAACCCAACCTAACTTTAACTTTTACCATCAAAGCTTATATAAGACTGAAAAAGCTGATTTGCCAAGCTAATTGAATCCCGGCAGAGAAAGGGAATTTCGGACATTCACCGGTGAATGTCGACATTAACCAGATTTCGGACATTCACAGTAACATAAATATATTTTGTAGTTTCTGAATCAGTCGAAAACAAAACATTACATTAGAAAACCTTATATGTAGGGTTTTTCAGTGTAAATTAAGTTTTTTTTATAGTACATAAGAAAACCCTAAATTGAATATATTTATGATTTATATTGGCTTTTATTCTGGATTGAGGTCGTTTTTGAACGGCTTTATTCAGCTCTTTTTAGGTTAAACGTAAAATCTCTCTTACAATAAACATTTGGTTGATACCTGGTATCATTTGTGTTAAAGAAGATGGAGGCGTAATCTCTCGATGAAGCGTTAGAAACGAGAACTGTTAGTCTTAAACAGTTATACGTTGGCCTTGAAGTGTCCTTTAAAATTTGTAAAATATAAACTTTAATTTAACCTATTAAGTTTTAAATGTTTATAAAGTAAATTTAAATTAAAAAAAATAATTTTTTTAAGCATGAGGGGAGAAGAATTAATGACAAGATCTATTGGAAAACTAAAAAGAATAAGATGAAAAACATTTCACATAAGCTTGAAAAACCGGTTTATCTTGATTTGCAATAAAAGGTAAAAATAAATTTCTATTATCCAGAAAAATCAGAATATTTTATTTTAAAGCAGCCATGACAAAACGACGCGAATATTTCGCCTGTATTAAACAAGGAGTCTTCAAGGCTAAAAACAAAAATGAAATCTAAAATAATCTATAAAACCAAAAATTAAATGAAATCTAAAACTAAGAAATTAAAAACAAACCAATATCTATATATACAGTTAATACTATTGCGATTGAGCACCACATAAGTATTTGTATACACAGTTGCCAGTTACTTCAATGAGAACACAGAAGCGACAACATTTTTTTCTTTGTTTTTGTCATGGCAGGCCAGTTTGGCTTTATATATTTCTTGTATTGTTATAAAATACATCAAAAACACCCCATGCTTTCTTGTTTAGCCTCAAATTTTTCGATTAGCAGATTTTTTTTACATTAAGGTTAGTTGAGACATAAGTATCTAACAGAACGTTTTTTTCTTTAATTACAAAAGAAACTAAAGAACACAATTTGAGAGTCATGTATGGTAAAACAGCAACTGTTATACATTAAAGACCATTAATGTCTTTAATGAGAGGGTGGACGCGACCCTACCCCCCCCCCTTTAATGAGAGGGGGTGAAATCGTTGGAAACACTCAGTATTCCATCCAATATCATAATGGTATCCCATCCCATAATGGACACAATAACTATGCCCATTTACTATTATGGTCCAAAAATACTACCCTATTTACTAAATGGTATTCTACCTTAAGCGAATTCTGCTACCATCTATCATCTAGTTTGGTTTTGCTCTCTATGTAAATAGAGTTTAACTCCTTCGTGCTATATTTCGTGAATGTATTTAACGAGTGACATTTTGGTGTGTTTCCTTTGTAATTGTAAAAACGGCGTAATTTAGCGTTTATTTTTTAATGCTACGAGTGCTATTGAGATAAATGAATACGGATAGTGCGAATCTACGGCTTTTTTAAAAATCTATTATCAACGTAATATATAAGGGTGTTTTATCTTTGAAGAAAGGAAGAAAAAGGATATTGTGAGAACAATATGAAAATGGTATGCCAAGAAAGTTGAATATCAATATTTCTATGCATATGAAGAAGCTTGCTTTCGTTGATTCCTGCAAAATTTTGTTCTTTTGGGGAAGCGTTTTTTTTGTATTGATTATTAGGTCAGGATTTTAGAAGCAACTGTTCGTAATAAATTGCCTTAAATCGCATTGTCCAGCAAAATAAGGAAAAATAACAGTCGGGGAAAATAGAACAATTTGAACAAAAAACTCTTAGAACTCCCGAAAAAAGCTTTTCCCAGCTTTGCCTCTCACTCCGACTATATGTCTTGGCTTTTTCTCCAATTAGCAATGGCTTGACGCCAGCAACTTGATTTTAATTCAAAAATGGATACGGCATTTTAGAAGCAACTGCTCGTAATAACAGTCGGAAACGGCAAATTTTTGCTGTACACATAATGAAGAAGAAGAAAAAAAAAACCTTCGGCCTATCCACTGCCTTCTTCTTCTATTTAACAGCAGGCGGGCTTTTCAGTATAACTATTTAGCCCTTTTCCTTTTGCTTCACTCTGTGGGCTACAGAGCTACTGGCTTGATTGCCTCATATTTATTAGATATATTCAGATATCTTTCAGCAGATCTTTTGACTCTAGGAGTTCAAATATAAAATGATAGATGTCGATTTCTATGCTCTGTGTGCAGGTATAGTTGGCTAGGCTCTTGGCTGATAGTGGGATTTTGTGGTGTTTGAAGTATTTTAACAGTTTACAAAGCAAGGTATGTTGTGCAGACGTCAGCATATTACATTCAAATAGGCAATGGTCAATTGTTTCATTATTCATATTACAATGCCTGCAAAGAGGGGACAGGGTAATTGAACCACTTGAATTAGAAAGCTTATATGAGAATGCAAGGAAATTTAGTCCACTTGTTCCAGAACGAATTCTATGATAAATTTTAGAAAGATACTTATTGGTAAAGGGGGAAAGGATAGGATTAATCTTATTAAAATTAATATCTGATAGCCTCCATCGGTAGATATCTCTAATTGGGATTGGTCTCCCACTTTGCTGGTCAATATTTATAGCATTTTTTGCTATTTCATCAACCTGATGATTACCACTTATTCCAGAGTGGCTAGGAATGTACTGAAAGTAAGTTTTTATGCCGCTTGAAGCAAGATTATCAATAATACTGAGACAATGATAAGTGTCAATGTCCAACTTATATTGAGGAGCTGAGGCCAGCAGCTCAAGGCTTGATAAAGAGTCGGAATAGATGATAATATTATTCGAATCTTCAATCAAAGGTTGGTTTTGCTTAAGGTGTTCTAATGCCATGATTATGGCATTTAACTCAGCAGACATTATAGATAAATTATTAAATAATCTCTCTCCTATTGCAATTTTCAGGTGAGGAAGGAAAACACCACTTGCTACTTTCTCATCCATTTTTGACCCATCAACAAATATTTGGAAGTGATTTTTATAGGTAATTGTGTTAAGTTCTGCAAATTTTTTCTGGACAAAAGCAATGGGGGTTAAATCTTTAGTCAAATTTGCAAATTCAGTATTTATTATGGGAAATGACCAATTCCATGGAGGGGATTGGGGGAAAGTAGGTGCAATAGACTTTGCTGGTACAGGGAACTTCTTTTGAATATTGGCATACTCGTCTGCAATACCTCTATGCATGGCTGGATTTCTTAACCAATTATGTAATGTGTGTGAGCTATTTGATTCAATTTTTGTAAGATGTTTTAGTCAAGAGAAAGCTACGTCTCTCCCTTATTGTTGTTAATCCACTCTCCATAAGCAGAAACTTGGTGCTTGTGGGTTTCCTAAGACCAAATATGAGACGTATTATATCATTTTGTGTTGTTTCAATTTTTTGCATCTGGGTCTTTGCACATGCACCATAGACAATGAGCCCATAGTCAATATGGGGTCTTATATGTGATTTATAAAACTGGAGTAAGGTTTTCTCCTTACAAACCCAGTGTGTGGAAAGAAGTATTTTTAGTATATTTGCTTTTCTATAACATTTTTTTATTGTGTTTGAAATGTGGAGGTAGAAATTAAGTTCTTGGTCAAGCATGAGACCTAGGTAATTAATATTATTATCTTCTGGAATAGTTGTCTTATTTAGAGTTAGTTTAGCATTAACATGGTTTCGCTTCCGGTGAAATTGGATTATTTTTGACTTGGTGGGTGCAATGGGTAAATCTGAATGTTGAGAGAATTTTTCAAACTGGAAAAGTGACTTTTGCAGATTTGACTGTGCTATCTGAAAGGTGTTGCCAGATGACCATAGCACCAGATCATCAGCATATTGTAGATTCGTGTGGGGTAGGTTCATGTCCCAGAGATAAAGGGCAAAAAGGAGGCAACTGAGGACTGCTCCCTGAGGTAGGCCTTTGGATATTGTCTTTTGGGGTGAAGAGGCTGAACCAACACAATGAAACTTTGCACTTCTATGAAGGATTTAATAAAGGATACTAGCTTAGGAGGTACTCCGAGGTTTGCAAGTTTATTTAAAAGGATTTGGTGGTTCACATTGTCATAAGCTCCTTCAAAATCTAGGAAAGCTGCCACTAGGATATTATTTTTTGAGAAAGATTCATTTATTGCATTTGTTAGCAAAATGAAAGCATCTGTTGAGGAGTGGTATTTCCTGAATCCAGTTTGAGTGTGTGGGATCATGTTATTTTTCTCAACAAACCAGAGGAGTCTGTGATAAATCATTTTCTTCATTATTTTCCCCATCACAGGTGTAATCATTATGGGCCTATAAGACACAGGGTTATATTTTGGTTTATTTTTCTTTAGGATTGGTAGGAGGGACGAACATTTCCATATACTGGGGAACCTAGAAGATGCCCAAGCGTGATTATAACAATTTAGCAGTTCTTGTTTGTATGAAGGTGTGAGAATCTTTATCCATGTAGGGTGTATATTGTCATAGCTACTGCTAGTTTTGGACCTAATATGATGTATTGCATTATTCAATTCCTGGATTGAAAATGAATTAGTTATGTACTCGGATCCTGGGCGTGGTTGGTAACTAGGGTTCATAGGAATTGTGGACAGTTTGCTTTGATTATTTGATGTTAGCTTATTAACAAAGAGTTGCAAATAGGTTAGCCTTTTCATTATCATTGTCATAATGGGTATTATTATGTATAAGCTCATACAGGAGTGGGTTGGGAGAAGTCTTTTTCCCACATATGTGGCTTATGACTTTATGTATAATTGGCTCATTTGTTTCTCTGGAGAGATTATTTGCAAAATTATTCCAGTATTTATATTTAGCATCTATTATAGTCTTTTTTAGATTAGATTCTGCTTGTAATTTTTTAAAATATGTAGTAGGTGTTGTTTTTTTTATGAATTCTGTCCTAGCTGCCTTTTTTATCCTCCATTTATTTAGGCACTCATTTGTCCACCATGTTTTATGAATTTGTTTAGGGAATATTTTCTTAGGTGTTGTCCTGGGGGTGGCATGATTAGCTGTATTTATTAGTAAAGATGTCAACGCTTCAGCATGTGTGTCAACTGTTGTGTTGGAAATGCATGAACTTTGGGTGAGACTTGTAATTTCATCATTTAGCTTATTTTGGAAAATAGACCAATTTGGTTTAGTGTTGATATATTTGGATGTATGAGATAAAGTTTCAGCAGGTTCATTTAGGGAGCAAACTATAGCAAAGTGGTCTGTACATAGACTATCAATTTTATTTATGTAAATTTTGTTCAAAAAATTTAAAGACACAATTTGTAGGTCAATTGTGGAGAAATTGCCACTTTTGGGGTTGAAATAAGTATTCAGGTTTGGAGGGGTAGCAACAACTAATTCATTATTATTTGAAGTCATATGCTCAATAAATTTACCAGCTTTATTTGCTGGTTTATTCCCCCACAAAAGGCTGTGGGCATTGAAATCACCACAAATAATGATATTTTTTAACATATTAGAATTATTTATATAATTAAAGAAATCCTTGGTATCTGTAGTTTGGCCATTAGGGTTATAAAAGCTTATTATGTAGGTTTTTAAATTATTCAGCCAAACACTTATACCAATTACATCAACATCATTTTCAAAATCTGGAAAATTGATGCCACAAAATTTTATATTATTATTAACTAATAAAGCTACACCACCTCCTTTTCTCTCTGAAGATCTATCCTTTCTCATGATAGTATATCCCAGAGACTTAATTTGTTGATTTTGGGTTAAATGAGTTTCCTGGAGGCAAGCAATATTAATTGAATTATTATTCATAAATGATATTAGTTCATTTAGCTTATTTTCTGTGAGTGATCTTACATTCCATTAGAGTATTGATAAACGTTGTGTTATTGATTTATTCTTCATATGACTGTGTATCAATGTTCAGCTTTGTTAAGAGTAAAGCAAGATCTTTTTTTGCTTGAATGAGCATATCATCTGGGATGTATATTTTTGCCAATTCTGCAATAATTTTTATTTTCTGTAGTTGATGTATGTTCATGGCCTGAACTGCATTACAGTTTAGAATGAATAAGCATATATTTGGGGATTGCATTTTTGGTAGTGCATCCTGTTTGTTGTTTAAGGGATTGATTCCTGGTAGTGTTTCTGGTTTGTTTCTTCTTGGGAGGGAGGGCCAGGCTGGCCTCATCTCACCGAACAAGGAGGCTTGTTGGCTTGGTGATTCTTTCTGATAGGGATTTGAGCTAGGGGGCTTAGAAGATGGTGTTTTATATGGGGTGCTTGATGCATTGGGGGCTTTTGACTTGTGGGTTTTGGTTGGTTTCATTACAGGCTTTATTTGTTATTGTTGGGCAGCATTTGATTCCATTGCTGCAAAGGGGTATGGTATGGCCTTCTCTGTTGATATTTGGAGTGTTAGAGCTCTTTTCTTGTATGCAGGGCATAATGATTTATTTGTAGATTCATGTGAGCCTTTGCAATTGATGCATGTAGGCTGAGTGTTGTTGCAAGTTGTCAGCTCTTGCAAGAAGAAGAAGAAGACTGCCTATATCTGAATATATCTAATAAATATGAGGCAATCAAGCCAGTAGCTCTGTAGCCCACAGAGTGAAGCAAAAGGAAAAGGGCTAAATAGTGTTACTGAAAAGCCCGCCTGCTGTTAAATAGAAGAAGAAGAAGACACTGCCTTAAAGCAGCAAATAAAGCTGGTAAATTCATTGAGAATATGACTTCAAATAATAATGAATTAGCTGTTGCTACCCCTCCAAACCTGAATACATATTTCAACCCCAAAAGTGGCAGATTCTCCACAATTGACCTACAAATTGTGTCATCAAATTTTTTGAACAAAATTTACATAAATAAAATTGATAGTCTATGTACTGACCACTTTCCTATATTTTGCTCCCTAAATGAACCTGCGGAAACTTTATCTCATACCTCCAAATATATGAACACTAAAGCAAATTGGTCTATGTTCCAAAATAAGCTAAATGATGAAATTACAAGTTTCACCCAAAGTTCATGCATTTCTAACACAACAGTTGACACAAATGCTGAAGCCTTGACATCTTTACTAATAAATACAGCTAATCATGCTATCCCCAAGACGACACCTAAGAAAACATTCCCTAAACAAACTCCTAAGGCATGGTGGACAAATGAGTGCCTAAATAAATGGAGGATAAAAAAGGCAGCTAGGACAGAATTCATTAAAAAACCATCATCTATTACATACTTAAAAAAATTACAAGCAGAATCTAATCTAAAAAGGACTATAATAGATGCTAAATATAAATACTGGAATAATTTTGCAAATAATCTCTCCAGAGGAACGCATGAGCCAATTATACATAAAGTCATAAGCCACATCTGTGGGAAAAAGACTTGCCCCAACCCACTCCTGTATGAGCTTATACATAATAATACCCATTATGAAAATGATAATGGTAAAGCTAACCTATTTGCAACTCTTTTTGTTTATAAGCTAACATCAAATAATCAAAGCAAACTGTCCACAATTTCTATGAACCCAAGTTACCAACCACGCCCAGGATCCGAGTACATAACCAATCCATTTTCAATCCAGAAATTGAATAATGCAATACATCATATTAGGACCAAAACTAGCAGCAGTTATGACAATATACACCCTACGTGGATAAAGAATCTCACACCTCCATACAAACAGGAACTGCTAAATTGTTCTAATCATGCTTGGGCATCTTCTAGGTTCCCCAATATATGGAAATGTTCGTCCCTCATACCAATCCTAAAGAAAAATAAACCAAAAGATAACCCTGAGTCTTATAGGCCCATAATGATTACACCTGTGATGGGGAAAATAATGGAGAAAATGATCTATCCAAGACTCCTCTGGTTTGTTGAAAAAAATATTATGATCCCACACACTCAAACTGGATTCAGGAAACACCACTCCTCAACAGATGCTTTCATTTTGCTAACAAATGCAATAAATGAATCTTTATCAAAAAACAATGTCCTAGTGGAAGCTTTCCTAGATTTTGAAGGGGCATATGATAATGTGAACCACCAAATCCTTTTAAATAAACTTGAAAACCTTGGAGTACCCCCTAAGCTAGTATCCTTTATTAAATCGTTCATAGAAGTGAGAAGTTTCATCGTTTGTGTTGGTTCAGCCTCTTCACCCCAAAAAGACAATAACCAAAGGCCTACCTCAGGGAGCAGTGCTCAGTTGCCTCCTATTTGCCCTATATATCTGGGACATGAACCTACCCCACACGAATCTACAATATGCTGATGATCTGGTGCTATGGTCATCTGGCGACACCTTTCAGATAGCATAGTAAAATCTGCGAAAGTCACTTTTCCAGTTCGAAAAAGTCTCTCTACAATCAGATTTACACATTGCACCCATTTAGTCAAAAATAATCCAATTTTACCAGAAGAGAAACCTTGCTAATGAACCACTAACTCTAAATAAAACAACTATCCCAAAGGATAATCATATTAGTTACCTAGGTCTCATGCTTGACAAAAAACTTAATTTCCATCTCCACATTTCAAACACAATAAAAAAATGCTATAGAAAAGCAAATATACTAAAAAGACTTCTTTCCACACCCTGGGGTTGTAAGGAGAAAACCTTACTCCAGTTTTATAAACCACATATAAGACCCCATATTGACTATGGGCTCATCGTCTATGGTGCATGTGCAAAGACCCAGATTCAAAAAATTGAAACAACACAAAATGATATAATACGTATCATATTTGGTCTTAGGAAACCCACGAGCACCAAGTTTCTGCTTATGGAGAGTGGATTAACAACAATAAGGGAGAGACGTAGCTTTCTCTTGACAAAACATCTTACAAAAATTGAATCAAATAGCTCACACACATTATATAATTGGTTAAGAAATCCAGCCATGTATAGAGGTATTGTAGATGAGTATGTCAATATTCAAAAGAAGTTCCCTGTACCAGCAAATTCTATTGCACCTACTTTCCCCCAATCCCCTAATCCCCTTCATGGAATTGGTCATTTCCCATAATAAATACTGAATTTTCAAAATGGAATAAAGATTTAACCCCCATTGCTTTTGTCCAGAAAAAATTTGCAGAACTTAATACAATTACCTATAAAAATCACTTCCAAATATTTGTTGATGGGTCAAAAATGAATGAGAAGGTTGCAAGTGGTGTTTTCCTTCCTCACCTGAAAATTGCAATGGGTGAGAGATTATTTAATAATTTATCTATAATGTCTGCTGAGTTAAATGCCATAATCATGGCATTAGAACACCTTAAGCAAAACCAACCTTTGATTGCAAATTCGAATAATATTATCATCTATTCCGACTCTTTATCAAGCCTTGAGTTGCTGGCCTCAGCTCCACAATATAAGTTGGACATTGACACTTATCATTGTCTCAGTATTATTGATTATCTTGCTTCAAGTGGCATAAAAAATTATATTCAGAATATTCCTAGCCACTTGGCATAAGTGGTAATCATCAGGTTGATGAAATAGCTAAAAATGTTATAAATATTGACCAACCAATTGGGAGACCAATCCCAATTAGAGATATTTTTTAATGGAGGCTATCAGATATTATTTTTAATAAGATCAATCATATCCTTTCCCACTTTTTAAATAATTATCTTTCTAAAATCTATGATCGAATTTGGTCTGGAACAAATGGACTAAATTTCCTTGCAGTCTCGTATAAGTTTTCTAATTCAAGGGGTTAAATTCCCCTGTCCCCTCTTTGCAGGCATTGTAATGTGAATAATGAAACAATTGACCATCGCCTATTTGAATGTAATATGCTGACTTCTGCACAACATACCTTGCTTTGTAAACTGCTAAAATACTTCAAACACCACAAAATCTCACTATCAGCCAAGAGCCTAGCCAACTATACCTGCACACAGAGCACAGAAATCGATATGTATCATCTTATATTCGAACTCCTTGAGTCAAAAGATCTACTGAAAGATATCTGAGAATATTTAATAAATAAGAGACAACCAAGACAGTAGCTCTGTAGCCCACAGAGTGAAGCAAAAAGAAGAGGGCTAAATAGTACCAACTGAATAGCCTGCCTGCTTGGAATTAGAAGAAGAAGACACTGCGAAGAAGTGGAGAGAAGAAGAAGATGACTGCGTGACTGCTTAAACTGGACACGGAAGAAATGGAATGCCTAGGCGCATTTTGCTGCAAGAAGAAGGATGCATAACGAAGAACCTCTTAATTTAACCTTAATTGAAGCTCTTAAAGTTTAGGAAAATAAAAATAACCTTGAAAAAATAGAAGAATTTGAACAAAAAACTCTAGAACTTAATTTTCATTCCGTTCTTATCGTTGTTTCCTTTACAAAAAAAAACTTTCTTTCCACTTCCTTTACAAAATAACAAACTTTAAAAAAAATTATCAAAAGTATGTTTATATGCATATTTATTACGTTTTTACGAGTTGGACAAACATTTCGGGGGGGGGGGGTCAAACCCCTACCCAGCCCTAGATACAGCCTTGCTTTAATTTGAATTGAAAAAATTTAGTTTTTTAGGTCCTGCTATTTAGATCCTGTTGAAGTTTAATTATTTCACGAGTTAGTGACGTTTGCTCAAGAAACATATAATGCCATCTGTATTTGTCGGTAAAATAAATTGATGCGCTTTTAGGAATGACCTAAATATTTTAACAAAAAATGACACTAGTTCTTGAAGCAAATATGGAATTTTTATCAATTTTAAACACAATTATGCCAATCGGAGAAATTCAACTCCTTACAGAATCTATAAGAAAAGCTGGGAAATGTAATCTAACATCAAAATAGTCTCATAGTGTTTTTAAAGTTACTTTTGCTGAACATTAAAATTTATTTGGAATTCTAACACCTAGAAGAAAACTGGTAAATGGACAATAATAATTTTATTTCAAATGGAACGTATCGTGTTCGCAGTAAGACATTGTAAATAAACTATAGATCACGCCAGACAGAAAAATCCAAAAAAAGTAAAAAAAAAACCATTAAATGGGCAGCAAAACTTTTTGGGCAAATGGAATGTAACATATTCAGAGTAAGGCACTGCAAATTCACATCGTTCATCTAATACATAACAGCCTCTTTAAAACTCAGAAAACATATTAGACAGAGAAAGCTGATAGCAAGTCCTGTATCTTCTGTCGTCGTCTCTGGTTCAGTGCTTCTAACTCCTTTATGCCTTTGATAAGTTCTGACATACGTTCACAACCTTCAGCCAAAAGGAGGTCATTCTTATCATGTTCTCTCTTCAAATCCAATGCAATTTCATCAACAAGCACATCAATCTGTAAAGAAAGCAGAAGTTGACAAGCAGTTTCAAATATTTCACAAGCTTTGAGTGGTCTTAATAACTGAGCCACAATGTAATCATACTTGTGGATCAAAACAAATTATGCAACACCACAGCACAAATAATGCCTGATGTGCAAAAGTTGGTGCATGATCAGAGGTCTTGGCTGAACCTATATAAGGCAAGAAAGCCTTACTTGTGACGCTGTAGTAACACTTGTGACGCTGCAGTAACACTTGTGGTTCAAAACGAAATTATAAGAGACCACAGCATGGATAATGCATTATGTGCGCATGCATGATCAGAGGAGGTCTATGCTGAACCTATGTAAGGCAAGAAAGCCTAGACTCCTTAAAAGAAATTTATTTTTTGATTTTAGTCAAAAATTCGTTGTAGTCGCAGTCACACTTGTGACGTTGTAGTAACACTTGTGGGTTAATACGAAGTTATGCAAGACCGCAGCATGGATAATGCATCATGTGCGCATGCATGATCAGAGGAGGTCTAAGCTGAACCTATGTAAGGTGAGGGAACCTAGACTCTGTTAAAGAAATTTATTTTGTGATTTTAGTTAAAAATTTTGTTTTTTCAATTATTTTTTGAGCAAGTTTGTTTTCTTTTTATTTGTTTTATATTGCATTTTGCTGCTGACGGTTGTTGAACATATAGCCGAAATATTCGAATAATTTATATTACCGTGTTATTCATTGTCTTCACAAATTTCCCCGTTATCTTCTCCTTTTTTGTATGATGGAAAGACAGCGTGGTCTTCGTCGTTAATTAGATCAAAGGAATTTGTTTGGGAAGGGAAGGAGGGGCAAACAATTTTGGAGGGTGGATTAGGTCCAATAAATCCCTACTCCTTAGGCAAGAGATCTCTACTCCCTTTGTAAGACCCTGCCCTGCCACTCTCTTTTAAATTGTAGTGTAATTCTTATAACTGACAAGCCAGAATTAAGAGGCAACTAATTTTTAAATTAGAAAATATTAAAAAGAGCAGCATTACTACTATTGGAAGTTTTGAAGAGCAGTTTGACTGTTTTTTTGGATCCATCTGTATGATAAATCTGAAAAAAAAAATATAGTATTAGTAGATTTTTAAACATGCTTTTTGTCTTCCTATTTTTCAAGAAACGCGGTCCTTTAATAATCTTAATATACATTGTAAGAAAATTTGCATGGTTTTAGAAAAAAAGCCCCCCTCCCCCCTAAAAAAAACGGGCAACCTAGATAAAAATTACACCATCAAATAACAGAGATCAGACAACATTGGAGCAGACTTCCAATCGTTAATATATCTGCTCCAGTCTATAAAAACATGAAGTTTCCGATTTTTTTTTTCAAGAATGACAGTCATAGATGCAATCTAATTTCACTTGCAAGCATATTAATCCCAATTCACGAAGATTAGGGGCAGGGGCTTTTTGTTTTTTTTTAAGGAAAATAAAAAGAATGGATTTTTTACAATGAAAATTCCATTAAAAAAGCGTTTTTCAAAATATAGGGTTGGCAAAGATCTAGGGGAGGGGGGACATGTCCCCTGTCCTCCCTCAAATTAACGCCACTGAATTTATCCATAAAAAAAGAAGCTGACAAACGGTTTCCAATGGTTTACAAGCCTTGAAAACGCTTTTAGTTATTTTATGCAAAACAAGTCAATACAATTTTTTTTTGTTAACGAGAAAAATAAAATAAATTATAGTAACTAAAACCAAAACACAAATTAATTTAGTCACAGCAAATAAAATGAGAAGAAAAACAAAAATTAGAAACATGAAACAGGTGCCTACCATTAATTATAAATATTAATTAAGTGCTTGACTTTGCCACCCTAGCCGAGTGGATGGCATGCTGAACTTGCTATCCTATGTTGTTTGGAACGGGGGTTCGAGTCCTAGCGTTGCCAGTCCTTTGGCTTGGGGTGGGTGGCTGCTCTGCAAGCTCAATCGACGCAACTCGGGGGTGCTTACGGTTAAACAAATTCACACATAACATGCCAGGCAAGGTAAAAACGCTTGGTCCTGCTGCAAGAACAAGTAACTATACCACTTGGTGTGGCAAGTACAAGCCATTTGAATTTTTGTTGTTGCCTTTTCTTTGAAGCTTAACAATTACCTATTTTTTTTCTGAAGCGAGTTTACTATTTGAAGCTTTACTGCTAGTTTAAAATAATGCAACGCGAATAAATAAAAAAAAAATAATAAAGAAAAGAAGAATATTTTTTCACCTGTAATAAAGATTAAAAACTCATAAATCTACAGCAAAAGCAGTAGCAGTAAAATGACAAGGGATAATTTTTAGCCTAATACTAAGCCAAAGCATTACATACTCAGATAAACAAGGGCAAATTGATTCAAGGGTAAAGCTGTTTTATTAAAAACTTTTGACCTAGATAAAAATATCAACTTAGTTACCGTATATACTTAGAAAAACTTCTGAAGCTTATTAATATTAATTTTTTTAATGCTGAAATGCCCGTGTTGGCTTAAGTATTACTGCAGTGAATAAATATATTACATTTCTGATTACCTAGTATATTATCTACTCAACTAAAATTCATTTTTGCACACAAAAAAAATCCAAGCCTTTTTGGAAACTTTTAGCAAGACCTTTCTTTCATTGGAAACATTTTTTTTTTAAGTTTCATGAGCTCTTTTATTCCGGGGGCATGTTCATGTAACTTTACCAAAAAAAGAAGAGAAAATCAGAACAAAACCACACCGCCTTTCGAAAATATGAAAACCAAGGAAATGAAATGGAACAAGCAATTGTCTTAAAATACTGATTAAAATAAAACCTAGTTGAACATTTTGGCTATATGACCAGTAGCTATCTTTAGCAAAGTTCAAGGCAAAAAACAAAGAGATCAATAAAAATCTAACTCATTAAAAAAACTCGTATTGAGACCAGGGACGTCCCGTGGGGGGGAGGGGCGCGCCACTCCTCCAAAGTTTTTGGTATTCGGTAAAATTTTCGCCTTCGGCGAAAATTTCGGCAGAAATTTTGCAAAATTGCCCGAAATTTAGCAAAATTCTTGATTTCGGCAGAAAAATTCGGCATAAATCTGGTAGTGATTCGGTAAAATTTACGAAGATCACCCCTCCAATGAAATGAGTCTCAGGATTGAGACTCATTAAACTAAAGCAAAAACTTACCAGAACCTTAGATTCATTACCTCAAAAACCTTCAGCTAAGAGTCCTAGATGAGCTTTTGTGAAGTGATTATGCCCAGATTTAATTTTGTTTTAAATTCTTAGTTTGTCTTTACTTTTATTGTAAATTTGTTTAAGAAAGTGATTTTTCTTTAGTTCCTTTGTTTAAATGTTTGCCTTTCATTTTGTTGAAGGCAGCGTGGTGTTTTTATTCTTACGTACGTTTGTGTTAAAAAGTGTGCTTTAATTTTATGAGATATTTTCTTAAGCCGGGGAAATTATTCCATAAGAACATGTCAGAAAGGAAAGCCAAGATTAGTCAACTTCTTCATCCACTGTTTCATTTATCTGTTTTCATTATCTTAAATTTTGAGCCGAAAAAAAAACAGGTTTTTGAGTTTCAACATTTTTATGATGTAATGATTACGTAATGCTGTGGTCTTGCATAATTTCATTACATGAACCTATGTGGTGTGGCTAGGGTTTCCAACACCCAGGACAATGTCAGTCCCCTCATCATTCCTATCAGAAAATAATTAGATCATAGTATGGACGAAAAAAAAAGAAAAAAAAGTAGAAACCTCAGTTTGGCATCTCCTCACAGGCTGCGCCTAGGGAGCCTTCCCCTGATGCCCCCTAGCTATGCCACTGCAGTCTCTGAAAATAGGAGAAAGGATTAAATGCTTAAAAGTACACTTTTATGCCCCAATGCACTTTGATCTTTTTCTGTATCTTCTGGAGAGGGAAAGAATGTATCTGTTATAAAAAAAAATAGGCTTCAAATTTTAATTTGGTTTGGCATATCTATTTGGCTAGGAATAGCTTTCCTAGTAAGCATAAGTTTCATAAT
Source organism: Artemia sp. Qi Xiang Cuo (assembly GCF_049724085.1). Classification (NCBI taxonomy): domain Eukaryota; kingdom Metazoa; phylum Arthropoda; class Branchiopoda; order Anostraca; family Artemiidae; genus Artemia; species Artemia sp. Qi Xiang Cuo. Next base: position 63,695,307 of record NC_142804.1, read on the forward strand.
AGGGATAGACAAGGCACAAGCTTCCTTTGCAGAAATACTCTAACATCACACTTACACAACTACCCCCAAACTTGCAGAATACAAAGGGAAGAGGCTGTTTTATTAGAAAACTAATGTTAGTGAAAGGTCACAACCCCCCCCCGCCCTCCCCCCCAAAAAAAAAATACCTTTGAAACCCACTTTTTAAAATTCTCATTGTGAAGACTGGGGGGTTAGGGTCCTCCATATGAACATTAAATTCTCTATCTCTACAACATATTTTCAGGTGTACAAACAACATCAGTTATATTAATGATTATTATGTTGATAACCCTCTCTTTATGTTTTGGTCCTGGTTGCCTATGGTAAAACAGTGTTCAAGGGTGTATTTACTAAAAAAAATGGGGTCCCAAACACAAGCAGCATAATCAGTGTTAAATCTCAAAGAGATAAAATTGTATGGAATTTGCAAAAAAAAAAAAAAGAAAGAAAAAAACCTGCTGATGTAAGCTGCTTCTCATTCCATCCAGAGTTTCAAAATCTTCCTGTCTCTTTTTTGATACTTTGTTCAACTTTTCCTCAAACTTATTCTGCAAGTCACTTCCTGATCTAATTTGTTCTGAATACTTTGGTGGATCAATACAGCTGTCATCAGTTGAAAAAGCAACTTGCCGACGTTTATGCTTGGTTTCATGTGCATTCAAATCAATATCACACAAAAGGCTTCTTTTAGTACTTGCCATGGTCCAAAGAAATCTTTAAACCTGAAAAAAAGTCAGTGCTAGTTTTACAGTAGTCCTATGACAAATTGGGCATCATGCTAGGGGTACTGCCACATACCTATAGGAGATTTTCTACAAAAGTATAGAAAGAGTTAACCAATACAATTTAATTTTCCTATGTTAAGTTTTACTGGTCTTATAGAAGAGTTTAAATCTCCCCCCCCCCCCAAGTTCCAAGGCGTCAGCACGCAGTTCATCTTAATTTAGTTGGCACATTATTTTTATCCCCCCCCCCAAAAAAAAACAACCTGAAAACCCCAGCTTCACCCCCTGAATTCTACCCATTATTTGCAGCTATGGTTGTGAGTAGCTGTGTTTGGATCAAGATGGAGCAGCTTGGTTTGGTTTTGTAAAAGTTTGAAGTTGGTGACTACATCTCCTATTAATTTTCTCTGGTAAATAAGTGTGGGTAAATGTAGCATCTTCAGCTTTTCCTGATAAGAGAGCTTTGTACAACTGCTGACAAGTTTTGTTGCTTTCCTTTGCACTTTTTCCATTGAAGCTCTTTCTCCTTTGTTGACTGAACAGGCTACCATAACGCAATATTCCAGTTTAAGCCTGACTAAACCTTTGTAGAGTTTGCTAATAACTTTCTTTGTTCTGCTGGCTAAGGTTCTCTTGATGAGTGTAACAACTTGTTGGCAGAGCTGACAATAGACTGGGTGTCAGAAATGAACATAAGTTTATAATTAACAGTGATGTCAAGGTCTCATTTTTCTGGTACTGCAAGAATCTGTCTATTTACATTGTTATCCTCCCTAAAAAAATGCTGTCTTGGAGACCCTAAGTAGATGACTCTGCACTTGTCAATATTGAATCCAAGAAGCCAGCTTGAAGTTCATGTTATAAGCATATCAAGGTCGATTTTGAGATTGTTGCTATTGTCAACATCATGGTATATTGGACCTATCAGTTTTGAGTCATCACCGACAAGGCTGAATATATTTTGTTATTTTTTCTGTTGCATCATTAATGTAGGCGCGAATCTTGGAGAGGGTTGGTGCAAAAACTATTCTCTGGGGTGTGCTGTTCAAGACTTGTATTGGTTCCAACAAATAGATATGTCCTCCAGGACCCACAATAATAAAAATTTGAATATAGTCATTCAGAAACTCCGTAATCTAATCAATGACAGCTTTGTGCATCTCTATGGCATCATATTTGACCCGGAGGTATTCATAACTAACTTTACTGGAGGTCTTGGATAGGTAAAGAAGCATGACGTCAATAGGGATATCTTTCTCCAGTAGGGGGCTCCAGTATGGACCCATCTTGTCCCCCAAATAAAAATGCTGGAGCAATGCCCCTGATGTTGACCATCGTAAATAACCTCATTTGCATTTAGGTGGCTGTTGATTGCTTCCATTATTTTCCAGATAAAGGATTGCTTCCATTATATAGGTGTGATTAGGTGTGATAGGTGTGATTGCTTCCATCATATTAGGTGTGATAGTTCCAAATGTAAAATCAGGCATTGGATTAAGGACAAATAAAAATCCCTCAAGCATACAGCTTTGTTCCCCTTACTAATGTCAACACTTCTACTAATGTCAACACTCAACATATTCCATTACAGGTGAGAAATCCAGATAATCAAGTCAGACTTACTGGTCAATGGTTGCATGGTTTATCTTTATTACCCTTTCTGAAATTGGTTGAACAAAACACTGGATTAGGTATTAACAATTGTAAGCTGTAGACACAGACACACACATAATTATGTCTTTGGTTTATCAAATAAATTCATGATTATTATCTGATAGAATTTATTTTCAAAGTTGAAGCTTCAAAATAAAATGTTCTAATACAAATTACCATACTTGATAACAGCTAATATAATGTATCTTCATTCTAACACAATTCAAAAGATGACTCAAAGGTCATATAGTTAAACGAAATGTCTGTGAGAATGTAAAAAACTCTACTGACCAAACAGCAAGGGCACAAAATTAATCAAGATTCCAAGGCTAGGTCTAGAGTAACATGGATTCCATTTATGAATTACCTGCTAAAGAGAGTATTTATTATTGTGTCAGTGTTGTTACAAACATAGCTAGGAATATTAGGGAAAATACGTTAAGCTTGATATAAAAGAGGAGGGGGTTGTATAAGAAGTTTTTTGAGCAATAGATCATACAAGAATAAGAAAAAAAGTATGATGAGCAGAGAGGGCATTAAAATATGAATTAAGGAGGTGCAAAATGGAGGCAATAGATGAAATTACCATGGATATAGAAGATGCAGCCAGACTACATAATAGTAAAATATTGTACTGATATCAAGGCTGTATCCGTTGAGGGGGTTAGGGGGTATTGGTATGATTTTTTTTTTCAACTGGAAGTAAGGAGCAAAATTTAGCTTGACTAAAACTTAGTAAGGAAGTAAGGAGCAAAATAAAAGGAACAGAAATTAACAAACAGAACAAACACAAATTATCCTGCATATGGGGGGGGGGGTTGCCTTCTCACTAATACCTTGCTCTTTATGCTAAAATTTGACTTTTTGTCCCAATTCTTTATTAACGACTCCTGAAATATAAAGACCATTTAATTAGACTAAAAAAAACTTTATTGTGAGGAGTGAGGTACTGAGGAGGCAACCCCCCTCATATACAGAATAATTTCTGTTCATTTTAAATTTTAATGTTGCTCCTTATTTTCAGAAAAAAAAAACATTTTTCTTAATAACTTGAAAAGTTGGGCATATATAGCCTCCCTACAATATTATTGGCATAATATTGTATTGGCATGCTAAGAAATTCAGGAGGTAGTCTGTCTCCCCTTCTCCCAGTTAAATATAGTAACGGGACCTTAACTAGTTATAAGCAACGTGTTAATGGGCAGGATATTTTGGGAATGCATTAAACCATGACAAGGGTGTAGGAAGTACTATAGATAAGAATGAAATTTTTTGACACTTTGGAAGTGAATGAAGATTTATTTTACAAGGAGAAATTAGACAGAATATTAAAAGAAATAAAAATTACTTCCAGTACTGATGATGTGCTAAATAGATTTTTGAAATAAGGGTATGGGGCTGGGAAGTTTGAGGTAAATGACTGAAAATTCTGAACATGATCTTTGATAAAAAGGGAAGTACCAAGCGATTTCGGGAAAATTTTAATTCAACCTCTTTATAAGAAAGCTTATTAGAGTGAGTGTAGCAATTATAGAGGCATTAGCTTAGTTCCAGTAGGAAGCAATTTTTTCATTATAGCTTTTGTCACCCCAGTATCTACCCATTGTACTGGTAGCAACTTTTTTCTTAATTTTTTTTATGATCTATATCGTTATCATACCGTGCTCTTTCATTTGGTTTTCAATCTTTGCTTCTAAATATCCCTGATTCGTTAAATATCTCTATTTTTCTCTGTCAATGAAAAATGTGTTTCATTTTAGAATATCCTGGACTAGAAGAAATCTTAGTAGCAATCCTAACGCGTTCTTGAGGTTTATTGTGTTCGTTGCCATTTTTATCTCTTTTAAATAAATTTTTCTGATATTTCAGGATGTTAGCTTTATTTTTGGGTAGTAAAGTATTTGATAAGTAGATATTTGGATTACTCTATTTTGATGTTTTTTGGTTTCTTTCTTTTTTTCCATTCACGTGAGACCATATTTTTTCAATGTTTAAAATTTTAAATGCACTATACCACGTGTCGAGTAGCTAAAACCTAAAAACTACTTAGCATAGTGCTACATGTTAGACAAAGTTTAAAGAGAAGAACAGCATGGTTTTAGGAAGGAGAGAATCCATCAGCCAAATTTACCCTCTTATATCAATAATTAAGAAGTTTCAGAGCACTGAGACCCCTGTTTAGTTCTGTGTTACATATTATAAACAGGCATTTAGCTCAGTTTATAAAAGGGCTTTAGTGAAGGTCATATCCTTTTATAGTCTATCAGATAAGTATATTAAAGCAATTAGTACTATATACAAGAACATAATTGCTGCAATTAAGGTAGGTAGTGATTTTAGTAGTTGCTTTGGTGATCAATCAGAAGTTAAGCAAGGTTGTGCCTTATCCCTGCTTATATGGATTATTTTGATAAATTGTGCCCTAAGCAACACAGAAAGGGCTATGGGAGTGCATGGAATTAAATAGGAAGGTTAAACTCGTCTGGACATAAATCATATAGATGATTTAAACGTCATAGACAAAAATGTTTGAAAAATGAACAGAGATGAGGGTGTTAGAATAAGTTCGAAAATTAGTGTTAAGTAGACTGAGTTGCTTAGACCAGGAATAAGTGAAGGTGAAGAGGTAATGTTGGCTAACAAGAAGTGTGATCAAGTAGATAGCTTCACAATACTTATTAGTAAGCAGGGCTGTTTAAAGAGGAGGGGGGGGGGCAACCAGGAAAATCTGCCCTGGGTGCTATGACTGGGGGGATGTCGTGGCTGGGGCTTTTTTAATTATGTTTGATTCGGGGGGAGGGGGGGGGGGGGCTGTGAAAAATTTTGCCCTGGGCGCTGCCAATAGGATCAGCCCTGTAAGTAAGTTTGGTGATTGTTTTGAAGATATGAAAAGTAGGAAAGCCAAAGCCCAGGGTACTTTTTCACGCTTGAAAAAAAGGAAGATAAGTCTGTGCAACAATATTAGAATATCAGAAGCTATGGCAATGACAGAGGTCAAGTATGCTTCTAAAGCTTGGGTGCTTTAAAAGGCAGAGGAAGATTTGTTAAATGTTTTCCAGAGAAATTTTCTAAGGGTAGTTTTAGGTACCTCTTTGACTGACTGTATGTCAAACAGCAAGCTGTACAAAAAAGTATTTCTATTCAACTTTCAAGGGCTAAAATGACAGAAAGATTGAGATGGCTAAAACACAGTTAATGAATGAAGGATGACAGATTGCCAAAGATTGTGCTTTTTGACCATCCATCAAGGGCCAAACACCAAACAGGATGGGAAGAGGTCATTAGGATAGATTTAAAGGAAACTAGAACTTCGTGAGAGGGGGTAAAAAGAACGCTTTGAATTGATTGGGGTGCAGCACTGCTGGCCCATGGACACTTGGTGCTGCAGTGAGTTTTCAGTGTAGTCAATGTAGCATGTCCTCTTTTCTAAAGAAAACACTACTTAGAGCAGAACAGCATTATGAGCAGAACAGCATTACTAGAGGCAACAATTGCCAGCCAATAAACCTGGAACCAGCCTCCAAGAACCAACCCCCACCCCCTGTTCTCTTCTCTGTCCCAAATCTAAACTTAAAAAGACATATCCTGTAAAAATCCTACAAGATATGCCAGGAAATTCAGTTCAGGGCAGATGCATCACAGGAAAATCAGAAGAAAAGGAAAGCTTTATCAGCTGAACTCAGATGCCAAAATGAGCCAGGACAGCCAAACTTAGCTATCCACCATGGAAAAATTGTTCCAAAAAACTCAATTTGTCCAGATTGGAGCTACCCCCACCAGCCCATAGACTGTTAGATACCTCAGCTACCAGCCCTGTACACAGTTTAAATAATGATACAGAAGCATTTATGTTACCAATCAGTACCTGTGAACTCACCAACTCATCATCTTGCAAATGAAAGTCACAATTCAACAGATGTAGATCTTCCAGCACCTCCCTATCCACTGTGGATAAGCCGGTTCTCAACGTGTATCACTGCCATAAAGAAGTAGCCAACCGAAGAAAGTAGCAATTAAATCAAGATTTCTCTGCTTTTATAACAAATATTGACCAACTCCCAAACAAAATCAATGAGCTGGAATCTTTGATTTATGCAAATGATTTTGATGTTATACTTCTTAATGAGGTGGGTCCCAAGAATTCAAGAAACCAGCTCCTAGATTCATATGTTATTTTGCAAGGCTATCATACTGTATCCAACCTGTCATCTAATTATTGCTGCCATAGAACACCTGCAATGGTCAATTCCTCTTACACCATCATCCAAATTGACTACTTCACTGGATGTCCCCCTGTTGAAACCATTTTCTTTTATATTTCAGTGACAGAGAATAAAAGCCACCCTTCTGTCAGAATTGGCCATGTATATAGAAGCACATCTACAAGATTTCAGACAACCACCAAGTGGATCTATTAATTGCAGGCAACTTCAACCTGCCTACATCACCTGGAAAGACCAGTTTCCCTATGCCCCATCTGGTCCTATGAGTCCAATCATTGAAATTATTCATGATGTCCTTTTCCACCACATTGACAACCAGCCAATGCATTTTAGGGATGGACAGCAGCCAAGCCTTCTTGACTTGGTATTTCTCAGGAGACCACAAGCTCTCCTGTCCACATCATAAAAGCCCCAAATTGGAAAGAATGATCATGTCACCATAGATATCAGAACAATATTCCTCAGAGTAACAAATGGCTACATAAAAAAAAAAATATTATAAATTATGAAAGGATTAGATTGGATCTTGGCAGCATTGCATGGGACAACATCTTATCTGGTTCTTTATAACAGCAATGACACAGCTTCAAAGAATTACTTACAAACAAAGCAATTCAGTACTCTTGTAGCAAATTTGTCCACAAACCAAGAACACTTCTGACAATGACAAAAGAGATTAACAGGGAGTAAAAAAAGACAATGGAAGAAATATAAAAAACGCCAATCCCCCCAAAACAGAGAGAAATATTCCAAAGGCTGAAACAAAATTAAAACATTGACATGGGTCTTGTACACAAGCTGTGAATCCAAACTTGCTGAAGAAGCCAAGACAAACCCAAAGAAGTTTTGGCAGTTCATCTCTAGCCTAGACCACAATAGATGATGCATCAAAAAACTGATAACAGAGCAAGATGGAGGAATTACCGACACTAACAAGCATGCCAACTTACTGAACCTGCAATTTGCCTCAGTTTTCACCACTGAACCTGATGGCCCTTTACCTTCCCCACCAAAATATGATGTAAAAGCTCTAAGGGAAAGTACCATGGTATTGTCTAAAAACTTCCTTAAACATTTACAGAAGTTAGATGCTAACAAGTTGTCAAGACCCAATATTATACATCCCAGACTACTAAAAGAAATTGCAGAAGTGATAGCAGACCTACTTATGAGAATCTTCCAGACATTACTTACTTTGAGAGAGCTACCAGCAGATTGGAAAGTAGCCAACATAATGCTGGCATTTGAAAAAGGTGATCACACCGAGTCTGAGAATCATTAACCTATTAGCCAAACTTAAGCTGTTGTTAAGATGCTTGAATATATAGTCAACGATTTAATTCTCAAACATTTGATTATCAACAAGATCTTGTTGCCTAAGCAGCATGGATTCCAGTCAGAAGAATCAATCAAAACAAACCTATTGAATTTACACAAAGTAATTAAAAACCTGATTGACCAAGGACATCCAGTTGACCTGCTGCTGCTAGACTTTGCCAAGGCCTTTGACAAAGGTACCCCATAGTTTTGTGACAAAGGTACATCAATTCAGCAATGATGGACTGGCTAATGAATGTCCTCACCAACTGCAAGCAGGAAGTCCCATTATTCAAGAACATTTAACCACCAACAAGATCTTGTCACCTAAGCAGCATGGATTCCAGTCAGGGGAATCAATCTAAACAAACCTATTGGAATCATACAAAGTAATTACAAATCTGATTAACCAAGGACACAAAGTCAACCTACTGCTTCTAGACTACCCCAAGGCAACCTATAGTTGACTGTATTTCAAATTATCTGCTGCAGGCATCAATCCATCCCTGATAGACTGGCCAATGAATTTCCTTACCTACTGTAAGCAGAAAGTCTGCTTGATCAAGAATATTTAACCACCAACAAGATCGTAACACCTAAGCAGCATAGATTCCAGTTAGGAGAATCAATCAAGATGAACCTATTGGAATCACATGAAATAATTACAAATCTGATTGACCCAGGACATCCAGTTGATCTACTGTTGCTAGACTTTGCCAAGGCCTTTGAAAAGGTGGTGGCTAATGAATTTCCTCACCAACCCCAAGCAAAAAGTCCAACCCCAACCCCAAGCAAGATGGGTGGCCAGGCAATCTACTCTGATATATGCTGATAAGGTTATAGTAATGAGTAGGGGACCACAGGGAACTGTATTAGGCCCAACCCTTTTCACGATCTGAATCAATGACATTTTCAATCATGAGGATAATAAAATGCATTTGTTTGCTGATGATACCAACCTTTTTGTCATTGCAAACCAACAGAAAACCCAACACACCACACACAGGCTACAGGATTGGACTCAAGACTGGCTTCTCTAACTCAATACAACCAAATGCTGTATTTTGCACCTTTGACAACCCAAAAGCTACCTACTCAATTTTCAATCTCATCACTAAAATAAGAGAGTATCTAGAGGATAGAGAAGAAGAAGGGGATCTTGGTGTCATTGTCAACAACAAGTGTAGGTTCTACAGCCATGTTTGGCATGTTGTTTCCTGAGCAAATTCTATCCTTGGCCTATTGAAATGGAACATCAGTAGCCAAGAGGCAACAATATTCATAAAACTGTATAAAGCTCTTGTTAGAATCCATCTTGATTTTGGCATGTGTCTTGCTGGTCCCTCTTATCAGCAAGATGTAAGGCTCATTGAAAATGTTCAGAGGTAATTAACACAGTGCATAAAAAGCCTAATATCAGCTTCATACTCCTCCAAAACACCTCACCCTACGCTAAAGTTTTTTTGTACTTTTATAAAAAAAATTCTTTTAGTTCTAATTAAATGAACATAGTGTTTCAGGAGTCGTTCTTAAAGAACTGGGACATAAATTCAACTATGTTTTTGAGGAGTAACCTCCCTTATATACATTGTAATTTCTGTTCGTTTTAAGTTTTAATGTGGACTGTCTCTAGCAACTTAAGCTACATACCCTCATCTACACACATATTTAATAAAGAAAAGTATTAACATCAGATTCCTCATTCTATGCTCTTCCCAAAAACCTATATTACTTTTCTGACAATCAAAATAGTGTTATCCATGCTTTTAAATCATTTTCAAGTAATATTTTTTATCAAATAATTGCATTGAAATCTCTTAGTATATGGTTTTAACCAGGGCAAGAATGTGAAAATATGGTTAGTCAACAGACATCATATGATGCAAAACTACAAAAAAATATAGTGTTAAGGATATATCTGAGACCAACAGGGGAACAGGATTGGTGGGTGCATTGTTAGAAAAGCAACCATGATATTTATAAACAAAACAAGCAATCTAACAGTGCTATTTTTTGGTAAATATTTATATATTCACATAATTTAGCTAGGAAGAAAGTGAATACATCATTTGATGGCTTTTTCCAAATTCAATAATTGCATTCGTGGGAAATTCCCTTTTTAAATATGGTGGCTCTGAGGTTAGAAATAAGTTACTGAAGATTATGAATATGATTTTTGAAAAAGGGGAAGTACCTAACGAGCCACTTTATAAGAAACATGATAAGAGTGAGTGCGGTAATTATCGAGGTATTAGCCTGGTCTCTGTAGGTAGCAAATTACCTAGTAATATGATACTTTTTAGACTGAGAGATGCTGTAGAGAAAGTTTTAAGAGAAGAACAGTGCAGTTTTAGAAAGGGTAGAGGATGCATCAAGCAAATTTTCACTCTTAGGTTCATAACTGAGAAGTGCCCAAGTTGTCAAACACCTTTGGTCCTCAGTTTATAGATTATGAGCAAGCGTTTGATTCTGTTGATAGAAGAGCTTTAGTAAAGGTTTTATCCTTGTATGGTATACCAGACAAATACATTAAAGTGATTAGTGCTATATATGAGAATAACACTTCTGCAGTTAAGGTGGGAAATAAGGTTAACAGCTGGTTTTGTATTAAATCAGGAGTTAAGCAGGGTTGTTTTCTATCCCCCTTTATATGGATTATTTAGATGAACATTGTCTTAAGGAGCACAGGAAAGGCACTGGAAGACGACGGAATCAAATTGGGAGGAAAGACTCTCCTGGACTTAAATTATGCTGATGATTTAAGCATCCTAGATGAAAGTTTGAGCAAAATGAATGAACTTTTAGAAGTTTTGCGAGTTCAGGGTGCTAAAATAGGTATCAAAATTAATGTTAAGAATACTAAGTCACTAAGGCTAGGAATAAGTGAAGATAAAAAGGTGACACTGGGTAATGGAAAGATTGATCAGGTGGGCAGCTTCACTTACCTTGGTAGTATTATTAGTCAAGATGGTGGGAGCAGTGAAGATGTTAAAAGTAGAATAGCCAAGGCTCAGGCTGTATTTTTCACAGTTAAAAAAAGTTTGGAAGAACAGGAAGATAAGTCTGCAAACCAAGATCACAACAGCAGCAACTTTATAAGAAATTTAAAATAAATTTTCTTGTGAAATATTATAGCATTTAATCAGCAGTTGTACCGAACCAATCCTGCTCAATTCATCCTCAGGGCTATACTGTGGTGTTTCTCCTCCCAATAGTATAGTGCAGACGGTTTGATATCATTCTATTATCCCTTTTTGTTTTAGTTTTGTTTTTGTTTAAAGCTTTTTCCAATAGGCAATGATTAGAAGTCCTCAAAAAAAAAAGTTCCCCCAGATCCCACCTCAAAAGCTAGTGAAAGTGATACCCATCTTGGCTGGTCAAGCACACTATCTCAAAGTTCAAATGATAGCTTCAATTCTGAGAAAAGGACAATGATAAGTGTAGGGGCTAATGTCACCATAAATGATGATAATGGGTTTCAAGAGGTCCTTTCTAGAAGCTCTAAAAAAAGGAAAAAATCTCCCCAATCAAAAGCATTTCCCCTCTCCCTGCCCAAGATCATCCCTTCAAAAACTTAGGAATTTACCTTAAAATTACTCCTACTACCCCCTTTGAAATAAAAAAGATTACTGCAATAAGAGTTGCAGTTTTCAAATTGATAAAATCAATGTTCTCTCTTAAAATTCCCCGTGATGGATCTCTGCTAATAGCTGTCGAAGATCAGAAATCAGCAGACACAATAATTAACCTAAAATCCCTTCTGAATACCCCAATTAATGCATCTAAATCGAACCCAAAACAATCACCAACAAAAATAGTAGTTTATAATGTTCCCCCAGAGATATCTGTTCAGGAGTTAAAAGAAGGGCTCTCAGATAGGGCTGGCAACACAATCCCAGTTGGAGATGTTACCCAACTTGGCAAACCTAACTCTAATGGCGTAAAAACTAGTAGATCCTTCTTATTCACACTGGAGGAAAAAACTAGTATCCCAGAAAAGTTATTCCTATTTGGGCAAATCAAACCACACAAGGAATACAAACCTAAGCCTATCCAGTGTCAGGAGTGTCTCAAACTGGGACACGCAACACACAAATGCATTGAAATTCTCCTAGAGTGTAGTAATTATAAAGCATACCATCCTAAAGAGTTGACAACTTGCAAAAACACTCAGCCTACATGTATCAATTGCAAAGGCCCACATGAATCTACAAATAAATCACTATGCCCTGCATATAAGAAAAGAGCTCTAATACTCCAAATAGTAACAGAGAAGGCCATCCCATACCCCTTTGCAGCAATGGAATCAAATGCTCCCCAACAATACCAAATAAAGCCCGTAATGAAACCAACCAAAACCCCCCAGTCAAACGCCCCCAATGCATCCAGTACCCCGGATAAAACACCATCCTCTAAGCCCCCACGCGCCCATCCCGCTCAGAAGGAATCACCAAGTCAACAAGCCTCCTGGTCCAGTGAGATGAGGTCAGCCTGCCCCCCCTCCCATGAAGAAACAAACCAGAAAAACTACCAGGAATTATTTCCTTAACTAACAAACAGGATGCACAACCAAACATGCAATCCCAAAACACGTGCTTATTCATTCTAAACAGTAATGCAGTTCAGGTCATGAACATACATCAACTACAGGAAACAAAAATCATTGCAGAATTGACAAAAATCTACATCCCCAATGATATGCTCATTCAAGCAAAAAAAGATCTTGCTTTACTTTTAACAAAGCTGAACATTGATACACAGTCATATGAAAAATAAATCAACAACACAAGGAGGTCTCCTCCTGAAACCTCTGTCACATCTCTTAAACTCCTTGGTGTTACAATTTCTTCTAATTTGAAATGGGATGCCCATATAAATAATATCCTACGACAAGCAAACTCCTCGCTTTCCCTCCTTAAACTTTTAAATAAATTTAGTTGCCCCCAATCACATTTACTACAAGTATACATTTCTTTTGTGCGTCCCATATTAGAGTACGCTTTTCCTGTGTGACACCCTGGCCTCTCTAATGAAGCAACACAAAAAATTGAAAATGTCCAAAAGAGAGCTCTAAGAATTATTTTTAAAGAGGGCAAGATACCCTATTTGTATTTGTTAAATATTTCAAACCTAGAGACCCTCGAGAGACGAAGAAATAATTTGTGCCTCCGTTTTGGTAAGTTGGCACTTTTGAACCCCCGTAATGCGAATCTTTTCCCTGAACATCATGTACCTGATAGAAATCGTCCTCCACAAACTGTATCACACCCTATTCCCACCTTGTCTCCCATTCTCTGTACTACCTCGCGGTATAAGAAATCTTTTATCCCTTTTTTTACCGATATAATAAATAGTGGTTAATTTGTGCATAAATTTTGTCGTTTCTCTTATATAATAAAAGAAACAGCTCAGTTTTCTCTATACTCTTTTTTTATTCCCTATCTCCTTTTTATGTTGTTTTTTAAACATTTGTTAATGTGTATATTATTTATTTTTTTTTCAGTTTTACTAGTTTTTATCTTATTAACTAGTTGCCATTTTGAAGTTTTTTAATATAAGTGACAAAGGAATCATACAGCATTCCGATATTTGATTATTTATTTATTTTAATTTTTTTTTTTTTTCATTGGTTGCCAATCTTTAAATTGTTGTGCTTTTTTTATGATTTTCTCGCTTGTTTGTTTTTTATGGACTTCGAAATTTGAATTCGGCCCTTCAGGGCTTGTGATAGTAATTTCTCGAAATAAATATCTTATATCTTATATCTTACAACACATATCAATACTCCAGTGGAACATAAGATCACTCACAGAAAACAAGTTAAATGAACTAATATCTTTTAAGAATAAATTCTATTAATATTGCTTGTCTCCGGGAAATTCATTTAATCCAAAATCAACAAATTAAGTCTAGGGGATATACTATCCTTAGAAAGGATCGATCATCAGAGAGAAAAAGCGGTGGGGTAGCTTTATTAGACAGAAATAATGTAAAATTCTGTGGCATCTATTCATCAATTCGTTCTTACTGCAGTAACAGCAACATTTTAAGAAATTTAAAATAAATTTTCTTGTGAAATTTATCTCTATTAATCAGTAGTTGTACCGAACCAATCCTGCTCAATTCATCCTCAGGGCTATACTGTGGTGTTTCTCCTCCCCATAGTATAGTGCAGACGGTTTGATATCATTCTATTATCCCTTCTTGTTTTAGTTTTGTTTTTGTCTAAAGCTTTTTCCAATAGGCAATGACTAGAAGTCCTCCAAAAAAAAGTCCCCCCAGATCCCACCTCAAATAACAGTGAAACTGATACCCATCTTGGCTGGTCAAGCTCACTATCTCAAAGTTCAAATGATAGCTCAAATTCTGAGAATAGGACAATGATAAGTGTAGGGGTAAACAAGTAGATCCTTCTTATTTACACTGAAGGAAAAAATTAATATCCCAGAAAAATTATTCCTATTTGGGCAAATCAAACCACACAAGGAATACAAACCTAGGCCTATCTAGTGTCATAAGAGCCTCAAACTGGAACACACAGCAAACAAATGCAATGAAATTCTCCTAGAGTGTATCAATTGTAAAGCATTCCATCCTAAAGAGTTGACAACTTGCAACAACACTCAGCCTACATGCATCAATTGCAAATGCCCACACAAATCTACAAATAAATCACTATGCCCTGCATATAGGAAAAGAGCTCTAACACTCCAAATAGCAACAGATAAGGTCATCACATACCCATTTGTAGAAATGGAAGCAAATGCTGCTAAACAATACAAAATAAAGCCTGTACCTAAACCAAACAAAACCCCCAAGTCAAACGCCCCCACTGCATCCAGTACCCCATAGACAACACCATTTTCTAAGTCCCCTAGCGCACATCCCGATCAGAAGGAATCTTAAAGTCAACAAGCCTCCTTGTCCGGTGAGATGAGGTCAGCCTGGCCCCCCCTCCCAAGAAGAAACAAACCAGAAACAGTACCAGGAATTGATCCCTTAACTGACAAACAGGATGCACAACCAAACATGCAATCCCCAAATATATACTTATTCCTTCTAAACTGTAATGCAGTTCAGGCCATGAACATACATCAACTACAGAAAACAAAAATCCTTGCAGAATTGGCAAAAATCTACATCCCTGATGATATGCTCATTCAAGCAAAAAAAGATCTTGCTTTACTTCTAACAAAGCTGAACATTGATACACAGTCATATGAAAAATAAATCAACTACACAACACATATCAATGCTCCAGTGGAATGTAAGATCACTCACAGAAAATAAGTTAAATGAACTAATATCTTTTAAGAATAATAATTCCATTAACATTGCTTGCCTCCAGGAAACTCATTTAACCCAAAATCAACAAATTAAGTCTCTGGGATATACTATCCTGAGAAAGGATAGATCATCAGAGAGAAAAGGAGGTGGTGTAGCTCTATTAGTTAAAAACAATATAAAATTCTGAGGCATCAATTTTCCAGATTTTGCTAATGATGTTGATGCAATTGGTATCAGTGTTTGGCTGAATAATATAAAAACCTACATAATAAGCTTTTAAAACCCTAATGGCCAAACTACAGATGCCATGGATTTCTTTAATTATATAAATAATTCTAATATGTTAAAAAATATCATTATTTATGGAGATTTCAACGCCCAGAGCCTTTTGTGGGGGAATAAACCAGCAAATAAAGCTGGTAAATTGATTGAGTATATGACTTCAAATAATAATGAATTAGCTGTTGCTACACCTCAAAACCTGAATACTTATTTCAACCCCAAAAGTGGCAGATTCTCCACAATTGACCTACAAATTGTGCCATTAAATATTTTTAATAAAATTTACATAAATAAAATTGATAGTCTATGTACTGGCCACTTTGCTATAGTTTGCTCCCTAAATGAACCTGCTGAAACTCTACCACATACCTCCAAATATATCAACACTAAAGTAAATTGGTCTATGTTCCAAAATAAGCTAAATGATGAAATCACAAGTTTCATCCAAAATTCATACATTTCAAACACAACAGTTGACACACATGCTGAAGTATTGACATCTTTACTAATAAATACAGCTAATCATGCTATCCCCAGGATATCCAAAGTATTGCCAGAAACACCTAAGAAAACATTCCCTAAACACATTCCTAAAGCATGGTGGACAAATGAGTGCCTAAATAAATGGAGAATAAAAAATGCAGCTAGGACAGAATTCACAAAAAAACCATCACCTACTAGATATTTTAAAAAATTACAAGCAGAATCTAATCTAAAAATTACTATAATAGATGCTAAATATAAATACTGGAATAATTTTGCAAATAATCTCTCCAGAGAAACACATGAGCCAATTATACATGAAGTCATAAGCCACATCAGTGGGAAAAAGACCTCCCCCAACCCACTACTGTATGAGCTTATACATAATAATACCCATTATGACAATGATAATGAAAAAGCTAAGCTATTTACAACTCTGTTTGTTAATAAGCTAACATCAAATAATCAAAGCAAAATGTCCCCAATTCCTATGAACCCAAGTTACCAACCATGCCCAGGATCCGAGTATATGACTAGTCCACTTTCAATCCAAGAATTGAATAATGCAATACATCATATTAGGACCAAAACTAGCGGCAGCTATGACAATATACACCCTACATGGATAAAGAATCTCACTCCTTCATACAAACAAGAACTGCTAAATTGTTATAATCACGCTTGGGCATCTTCTATGTTCCCCAATATATGGAAATGTTCGTCCCTCCCACCAATCCTAAAGAAAAATAAACCCAAAGAGAACCCTGAGTCCTATAGGCCCATAATGATTACTCCTGTTATGGGGAAAATAATGGAGAAAATGATCTATCACAGACTCCTCTGGTTTGTTGAAAAAAATAATATGATCCCTCACACTCAAACTGGATTCAGGAAACACCAATCCTCGACAGATGCTTTCATATTGCTAACAAGTGCCATGAATGAATCATTCTAAAAAAATAATGTCCTAGTTGCAGCTTTCCTAGATTTTGAACGGGCATATGACAATGAGAACCACCAAATCCTTTTAAACAAACTTGCAAACCTTGGAGTGCCCCCTAAGCTAGTATCCTTTATCAAATCCTTCATAGAAGTGCGAAATTTCATTGTTTGTGTTGGTTCAGCCTCTTCACCCCAAAAGACAACAACCAAAGGCCTAACTCAGGGAGCAGTCCTCAGTTGCCTCCTGTTTGCCCTATATCTCTGGGACATGAGCCTACCCCAAACGAATCTACAATATGCTGACGATCTGGTGCTATGGTCTCTGGCAACACCTTTGAGATAGCACAGTCAAATCTGCAAAAGTCACTTTTCCAATTTGAAAAATTCTCTCAACATTCAGATTTACCCATTGCACCTACCAAGTCAAAAATAATCCAATTTCACCAAAAGCAAAACCATGTTAATGCAAAACTAACTCTAAATAAAACAACTATTCCAGAAGATAATCATAAGGGAGAGACGTAGCTTTCTCTTGACAAAACATCTTACAAAAATTGAATCAAATAGCTCACACACACTACATAATTGGTTAAGAAATCCAGCCATATATAGAGGCATTCCAGATGAGTATGCGAATATTCAGAAGAAGATCCCCATACCAGCAAAGTCTATTGCGCCCACTTTCCCCCAATCCCCTCCGTGGAGTTGGTCAAGCCCCATAATCAATACTGAATTCTCAAAGTGGAACAAAGATTTAACCCCCATTGCTTTTGTCCAGAAAAAATTTGTAGAAGTTTATACAATCACCTATAAAAATCACTTCCAAATATTTTTTGATGGGTCAAAAATGAATGAGAAGGTTGCAAGTGGTGCTTTCCTTCCTCACCTGAAAATTGCAATGGGCAAGAGATTATATAATAATTTATCTATAACATCTGCTGAGTTAAATGCCATAATCATGGCATTAGAACATCTTAAGGAAAACCAACCTTTGATTGCAAATTCAAATAATATTATCATATATTCTGACTCTCTATCAAGCCTTGAGTTGCTAGCCTCAGCTCCTCAGTATAAGTTGGACATTGACACTTATCACTGTCTTAGTATTATAGATAATCTTGCTTCAAGTGGCATAAAAACTTATTTTCAGTATATTCCTAGCCACTCTAGAATAAGTGGTAATCATCAGGTTGATGAAATAGCAAAAAATGCTATAAATATTGACCAGCCAATTAGGAGACCAATCCCAACCAAAGATATTTACCAATGGTGGCTATCAGATATTAATATTAATAAGATTAATCCTATCCTTTCCCCCTTTCCCAATAAGTATCTTTCTAAAATTTATCATAGAATTAGTTATGGAACAAATGGACTAAATTTTCTTGCATTCTCATATGTTTTCTAATTCAAGTGGTTCAATAGGCCTTCCCCTGTCGCCTCTGTAGGCATTGTAATATGAATAATGAAACAATTAACCATTGCTTATTTGAATGCAATATGATGATGTTTGCATAACATAGCCTACCTTGCTCTGGAAACTGTTAAAATACTTCAAATACCACAAGATCTCCTAATCATCCAAGAGCCTAGCCTACTATACGTGTACAAAGAGCACAGAAATCGCTATCTATCATCTTATATTTGAACTCCTTGAGTCAAACGTCTACTGAAAGATATCTGAGAATATCTAATAAATAAGAGACAACCAAGCCAGTAGCTCTGTTGCCCACAGAGTGAAGCACAAAGAAAAGGGCTAAATAGTATCAACTGAATAGCCCGCCCGCTGTCAATTAGAAGAAGAAGACAGTGGTCAAATATGGCTCTGAAAAATAGGCACTCCAAAAATTGGATGAAGATTTGCTAGATGTTTTCCAGAAAAATTGCTTAAAGATTGTTCTGGGTACCCAGCTGACTGACCATATTTCAAACAATAGGCTGTACAAAAAATCTGGTTCAATCATACTCTCTAGGGCTATAATGAAAATAAATTGAGATGGCTAGGGCACATTGTGCAGATGAAGGATGACAGATTGATGATAATTGTTCTTTTTGGCCAACCATCTAGGGCAAAATGGAAAGCAGGTCATCCTTGTCTGGGGTGGGAGGACATGATAAAGAAAGATTTAGAAGGAAATGGGAATTGTGTAGGAGGGTGTAAAAAGGGAGGCTTCAAATTGATTGGAATGGAGGAGGAGTGTGTGCAGCTGTGTTGGCCTCAGGTGATTTAGTACTGTGGTGAGTTATTAGTAGTAGTAGTAGTATAGTTTTTTTTTCAAAAAACCCATAGTAACCAAAAGCTTAAAAAAAGTTCTAAAAGAACTGTCTAGTCAGTGCTGATGCCTTCTCTTCTTCTTTTCTTTCTTTGATGGTAGCTGGGTACTGAAACATCCTTGGTAGAGAGTTGTTTAAGGCATTGTTTAAAAGCTAATTTTTATATTTAATTAATGTAAACTAATTTTTTTAAATTTACATCATAGTCTATAAACTAAAGGCAAGAAAATAAGTTACCTCATGGGGCTCCATTAAGGGTTCAAAATGGAATTTGCCTCAAAAGTAATTATTAAATTTGAAAGAGCTTAATAAAGTTATTTAATGATGCACTCACTGGTAAGTTAGTATTTTACCACATAATTTAGCTAGAATGATAGTGAACAATCACTTGATGCCTTTTCTTATGCTTTTTCACAGTTCAATAATTGTTTCTGGGGCAAATACTATTTTGAGCCCTTAATGAGGCCCCAAAAGGTAAAACAGTCTATATTTACAAAAAGCTTGAAACAAGTTCAAAAGAAACTATCTAGTGAGTAAAAACTGACATTTGCAGCTTATTCAGGAATGGTAATTATTAATTTTGTTAGTCTTAACAATAAAATATTATTAAGAAAACAAATTTGTAGAATTTTTTATAACAAGACTGAAACCCCTTAAAAATGAGATCACAGCTAAACTGATGTCATCTTGGAGGGCTTTCTAGCTCTTTTTAAAAATTAGTAGCCTATATATACTATTGCAACTAGACTAAGGAAATTATACCCTAATTCCTATCCCTGAATCAGCCAGTATTTTTAGAAACATGCTTTTAAGCTTTTGGTGACTATGGGCTGTTTTGAGCCCTTTAAGGGCTCAATGTGGAACTTGCCTCAGAAGTGATAACTGAATTATGAAAGAGCATAAAAAAAACATCAAGTGATATATTCATGTGGCTAAATTATGTGGTTAAATTCTACTTTAGCTGCTTACTTTCAGAGATGGATCTACAGGTTAAAGTATGTCGCAGGAAGGTATTTTGAAGTACCTACTTCTACTCCTCCTCTTTTTAAAGGGTCCTGACATTTGATGACCTTTAAAAATCCATATTATAAAAGTGAAACCTTGCAAAATAGATCTTCTGCTTAAATGAAATACAACGAATTTTTTCAGCTTCACAACTTTGCTTAATCCCAATCTAGAAAGTTCTAAAGATATGCAAATACATTCCCTAAAACTTGAAAAATCATTGATATAGCTTAAATTCTGCTCAAATGACAGGAATTGCATTTTCAGACCTAAAGCCAGAGAAAAAGAAACATAACTGAAAATGAAGGTAAAATGTTGTCTTGTCAAATTTTCAATAGGTGTCATGTAGCCAAATTTCAGTGATGATAGTGATGCAAATATGGCCATTTTAGCTAGATTTTGATAATGTGAATTAGTTAAATTGAGATAGCAGAATAGTGAATCCCAGAGAAAGAGACTGAGAAATAGAAACCTCCATGTATAAAAAACAATAAATTTAATAAAGGGACCCACCTGCTCCCCTTTGAAAGAAGATCTTTGGACATTGAAAAGTAAATGGATTAAGTGCCATCTATTAAGTTGTTTGAATATTGCCACGTAAATAAAGACACCTGTGAAGTTAATAAACAAACACACCTGTGAAGTTTATTTGTAAACATTGATGGTCCAAAACATTTTTCACAGGATCTCGCTTTTTTTAAATTTGGCACCAAGAGAGTGAAACCACAGTGCGCTATTCGTCCTATGCTTGTACAAATGCCGCCGAAACGATCTCGCACGAGTCCGAAAAAAGGACCTGATCAGTGTGCAGCTTGTGGTTGTAATTTAGATGAAGAATCAGGTGCAATGAATTGTGATGGTTGCAATCAATGGCTTTGTATAGATTGTCTTGAAATGACTGAGCTGGAGTATGCTCTCTTAACAAAGATGACAAGGTGTATTGGATGCAAGTGGCATTGTCCTATGTGTAAAGGTGACAAACAAGCAAGACTAAATGCATTGGATATTCAAAATGCTATTACCAAATCCCTTGAACTGCTTCAACCAGCCATGGCGGTCATTCAGGATCTTGATGTGAAAATTAAAGATGCTGTCAAAATGTCTTTTAGTGAGTTTAAGCGTGAAGTGATCGAAGATATGGATCATAGATTTCAAGCCATTGAGACACGGATAGATACCCTCAAGCAAACGTCTGGTGCCGCCGTCGACCAGGACTTGCTGAATAGTCTTCTAGTCTTGCAGGTACAGGCTTTAAAAAGCGATCTTGATAGCCACTTAGAGAACAAAATGAAGCAGTTAATAGTCGAAGATAGGGACAGACAGAGACGTAAACTGAACCTTGTTGTGTTTGGAGTGCCAGCAAAACCAGACGACGGACAGTTTATCCAGCAGTATTTGTCCCAAGAGTATAGCCTCCCAAATATATCCATCATAAATCCCCATTGCTTAGCTAACCCAAATAACCAAACTAGCTCAAACTCACCTATCATTTTTTCCATTGTCAACCTTGAAACAAAGAAACAAATTCTCCAGAAGTCGTATGAAAAGAGAGGAACTGGCAGAATTCAGTTCAGAAACGACATATCCAAAGCAGACCAGACTAAAAGAGCCAAGCTATATGAAGAGATCCAAGCTCGGCAAGCAAATGGAGAGACGGGTATTGTCTTTGGGGTGGCAAAATTGTATCAAAAAACTTGCTACCTCCAGCCCGTCCAACTCAGATGGAACTCTAAGTGGGCTGGCAAAACCTGTACATAGTTTCTCTTCTAGTGCATTATTAGATGTAAGTGATAATTTTGCTAGCGGGGAGTCAGATGATAGTTTTTACAGTGCTAGATCTGGACAAACCATTGATTCGTCGAGTTCTGAAAGATCATCAACTCCCTCTGATAGTGGAAGCTGTGGGAAGATTAGTGCCCTTAGTGTTATTTTCAGCAATGTTGACTGTCTAACTTCAAAGTTTCAAGAAATTAAGTGTGTTATTACATTGGGCACTTCAGATATTTATGCCTTCTGTGAAGTGAAACCAAAAAGGACTACTATCCCTTTGACGGAACAACAGATACTGATACCGGGATACAAAATAATCAGCAACCTATCAAAGCAGGAAGGAAGGGGAATTGTCCTATACATCTGAGATACTTTCCAGGTAGGAAATATTAATATTGAATCTGATTATGAGCCTTACCTAGAACAAGTGTGGATATCAATAAACCTACCTGGTGAGCCAATACAGATTGGTATGATTTACAGAAGTCCGAGTTCCCCTAATTTAGAGAGGTCCCTTTTTGGAGTAGTAAAATCAATTGATAGAAAAGTAGCGCTGACAGGAAACCTTCTCATAGTTGGGGATTTGAACCTACCTTCTGTCCAATGGATAGATGGCTGTGGCTATTCTGGAGAGAAATCAGTTGTACCATTTCTTGAGTGTCTAGCTAACTATTCACTTTACCAAGCTGTAACTTTTCCAACTAGGCACCAGGCTGGCCACCCCCTGTCATTGCTGCACCTTGTAATAGTAAACAACCATGAAGCGCTCTTAGACATGGTCCCACTCTACCCTTCAGTGCAAGCAATCACGCTGCCATACAATGCTCCCTTAGACTGTATCCAGAAAAATCAGTTTTTACCAAACATGTGTATAGAGATTACCGTCTGATGAAGCAAGTTGGCGGGGCAGGATTGGTCCTTTATCACTGAGAATGATGTTGATAAATTTTGGAATATGATGAAGAAAATACTGCTAGAGGTCTCAGAGAAAAATACTGCAGTAAGATTGGCTAGTAAACCCAAAACGCTACCATTTATGACCAAAGAATTAAAGAGAGCAAGAAATAAAAAGAAAAGGTATTGGAGACTATATAAACAGAATATACACAATAAGAACTACTATACAAAATATACCAAGACACAAAATCAAGTCAGAAATCTATCCAAAAAGTTATTTGAACAGCATGAGGAGGCTGTAGCAGCAGCAAGCAAGTTAAATCCATAACACTTTTGGAATTATGCCTCAGCCCATAAACCTGGTAGACACTCTGTTAAGCAACTTAAAGAGAATGACTTAAAGAGAACTGCTGTAAATAGGCAGTTTACATCTGTATTTACTCCACCTGATAATGCCCCTCTTCCAGACCCCCTCACCTATACCATCATAACCCCTATGCCCCAAATTACATTCAATAGGGTAGATGTAGAGGCACACCTAAAAAAGTTGAATCCAAATAAGTTGGTGGGACCTGATGGTGTACACCCAAGGCTTCTTAAAGAATTGCATGTTGAACTATCAGGCCTGCTCACTCATCTTTTTCTGAAATCCCTTGATGAAAAGTGTATCTTGCAGGATTGGCGCACAGCCCACATAACCCCCATACATAAGGGTGGCAGCAAAGAGGACGCAAGCAATTACCGGCCAATCAGTATCACCTCTGCAGTCGGGAAGCTACTAGAAGCGATTGTTAACACTGCAATGCTGAAACACTTGACAACCAATAAACTATTCTCATCATGTCAGCATGGCTTTATGTCTGGTTGGTTGGTTGAAACAAACTTGATTGATTCTTATAATTATACCACCGATCTTCTAGACCAGGGGTTCCCAGTCAACATCATACTACTCGATTTGGCAAAGGCCTTTGACAAAGTCTGCCATAAAAGACTTCAAATCAAGCTCCAGGCTATTAGGGTGAATGGTGGTGTGGTTGAGCGGGTGATGCAGTTCTTAACAGATAGGAAACAGGTGGTTGAAGTATTTGGCGAGGATGGAAGGACATTTTTCTCTAAGGTAGCTGCTGATGGAAGTGGTGTCCCCCAGGGCACAGTTTTGGGTCCGACTTTATTTAATATATATATAAATGATGCGCCAAAAATCCTAAACAACAAAGTAAGCCTCTACACTGATGACTCAAAACTTATCAGTCGTGCAGACACAGTGGAGAATATTAAGTCGATCCAACTGGACCTTGATACATTCACTCATTGGACTAATATTTGGAGGCTTGAATTCAATGCATCAAAATGCAAGACTCTCCAACTTGGGAAGAAAAACCCACACACTCAGTACCATATGGATTGTAGGGATGGGTCCCAAAATGCCATTTCCAGCAGCCATGCAGAGAGAGATCTTGGTGTCCTGGTAGACAACAAATTGAAATTTCATATTCATGCACAAGCAACTATTGCAAAGGGTAATCAGACTCATGGCTTAATCAAAAGAACATTCACTAGCAGATCTCCAACTGTTATGACCAAGCTATACAAGAGTCTAGTTTGACCAAGGCTAGAGTTTGGAATGTGTATCACATGCCCAATCAATAAGACAGACCAAGCAGCTCTAGAATCAGTCCAGAGGAGGTCAACGAAATGTATTAGAGACCTCTATGATGTCCCTTATCCATCCCATCTCCGTAAGCTTAGAATACCATCTCTAACATATCGTCGCAAACGAGGCAATGTGATAACAGTATACAAGCTTCTAAATGCTGAGGATACCATTCCTGGCCTTTTCCAACCGGACAATTCAAATAGAACTCGTGGTCATTCTCAAAAGCTTTTCCGGAAACGAGCCAACACCAGACTAAGGAACAAGTTCTTCTCAAATAGAGTTGTCAGCTTGTGGAACTCCCTTAGTGAAAAAACAGTAACCTCTACCAGCGTGGATGCTTTCAAGTCATCAGTGGATAGGGAGTGGCTCAACAAACCATGGTGCACCATTTGGGATGCCACAGATGATGATTAACTATCATTACTGAAGCTGGCAGACACAGGATTCCTCCTATCACTAGCAAGTGCAATTTAAGGTAATTTCAGGACTCTCTAGAGGGAGAAGGGGTGGAGGAAGGGGTATTTATTTAGCCTTGTGCCATCTCATGAGGAGACATGTTAAGAAAACTATTCCTACTTTAAAATATGTACAATGATCCTAGTTCTTATATTATCCAATGGGAGAACCTTTATCATCAAGTCTTTCCTCTAAAAATCTTCAAAAGAGAAAAAGTTTCCAAAAATTACCACATTGAAAATTCAATGCTTAAGTCTTTTTAAATTGCCCCTGTAAATTGCCACCTAATGAGTTGTGTTATAGAGAGTGTTTATGTTGGTCTTTTTAATTTTTTTTTTTTTAAAGAGCAGTGGCGATGGGCCAAAATCAAAATATGAACGCTTAACACCGGCATGAACGCTCTCTATAAAACAACTTATTAGGTGGCAATTTATAGGGGCAATTTAAAAAGACTTAAGCAACGTGGTACTTGTAGCATGGGTTTAGGAAACATTTTCTTTTAAGCTGGAAAAAGAAGGATTTTTAGAGGAAAGACTTGATGATAAAGGTTCTCCTGTTGGATAATATAAGAACTAGGATCATTATACATATTTTAAAGTAAGAATTGTTTTCTTAACATGTCTCCTTATGAGATGGCACAAGGCTAAATAAATACCAAGGTAGGTACTTCAAAATACCTTCCTGGAACATACTTTAGCCTGTAGACCCATCCCTGAAAGTTTTATTTTCCTAGCCTAACACCTTTCCAAGATAGCCAAAAGTAGGCCTAGCTAAAGTAGAATTTTACCAATTATACTTTAAACTGCAAATTTACCTATTCCCTTGCTTCCTAGTTAAAAATACGGTCAATATATACCAAATCATATTACTGAGTTAGGACTAAAGTGAATACACCATTCGATGCTTTTTTTATGCTGATTACGAATATAATAAGCATTTGTATCAGAAATGAATTTCAGCCCCCTCCCTCTATATATGCCAATTCAGGGTTAGGTTGGTTAGGTATAGCCTATGTAGGGGGGGGGCTTAAATTCATTTACACTAGAAATGCTTATTATATTCGCAATCAGCAAAAAAAAGGGCATCGAATAGTGTATTCACTTTATTTGAAACTCAATAATATGATTTGGTATATATTGACCAAAAATACTTCCTTTAGAAGTATTAACCACAAAAATAACATTGGCATGCCCTAGTAGGCTATCAATACTGTGATATCAACCAACAGAATTTTGCACATAGCCTAGGTCTTTGCTAAATTCTTAGGGAATGTGGAGGAGCACCATTTTCAAAGTAAACCAAGTTGTCCTAAACTTTTAAAGAATGCTGAATCAAATAGGCTAGTATTGCTCTAGTCTAATTTTAAATAGTGATCTGTTCAGATAAGGAATCTTTCAAAATAATTAATTGTGAAATTATTGCAAAAACGATAATGTAGTAGAAAGTCGGACGCATCCTAGGTTACAAAAAGAAATAATAGAAAACCTTCTGCTCCAATTGAAATTTAGCCGCCCACGTGACTACTTTTTTAAAGTGATGCGAATTTTAATCTAATTCCCTATTTAGTCCTGGTCCGTTTCTTAGGATTCAATTAAACAGATGTTAATCGAAATTTCAATTGAAAACCTTCCAATTCAAGCTGTTTTAATTGTATATGGAAGTTAATATAATTCTTTAAACAAAGATTTAAGCAAATTGATTGCTGGACAAAGGGATTTAATGTGATTAAGGTAATACTGTTAAGTTATTTTAGAATTTGGCATATCTTTGAAATACCGAAAACGCTGAATTTTGCCACTAAATTCTTTATTAGATTGCAGATTGATCAGTAGAGCAGCAAATAGTAACAGCAATAGTAAAATAAAACCCATTTTATCACAAATATTTTCTTTTGTACTTAATTTTAAAAATTTACAGTAGCCCACAGTAAAATTTTGAACTGATGAGATTTCAGCAATTAATATCATTATACATCAAATAGCCTAGGCTATTCAGTTTAATTTATTAGTTTTGTCTAAAGTTGTTCAAGAAAATTATAGTTTCACTACAAACAAGATTTTGGTTACTGCTCTCTTCTTAGATTTATTTAGGCCTATTCATTTACATTTGTATAGGCTATATTGTATGTTTGTTTGCATTGATTGTTTAGGTCTATTTAATTTTTGTTTGTTTAAGTTTCATTTGTACTTCCATAGCAAAATATTTATTTTTATTTTAACATTGATTTTCATATTCAATCTAAGCATACTTGCTTTAAGATCCATTTATTCATTTAGCCTATATTATTACTTGTTGTATGTTTTTTTGCTATAATTGTTTAGCCTACCTAATTTCTGTTTGTTTTGGGTTTAACTTATTCTTTAATAGTAATTTCTGGTTGTTTTGAGTATGAATTTTAACAGGTATTTGTATCTGCCAAGCTTAAGTTTAAAATGGTCTTTAGTTTTCTTTCAAAAACTTATTTTTCAGAAATTTTTTTTTAATTAATTTTTGTTTGTTTTTGATTGCAAAAAGTTTCAAGGTCTTAAAAATTCCTTATGTCAAAATCAAACTTTAAAAAACAATCAAATGTTCATCAAAGTATCAAACCTGGCCCTGAAAAAATGGGCCTGTGTCAACCTTGGAGTTTTTATTATATCTGATGTTTAAACTATTTTTAACAAAATGGCTATCTCAAAATTTTTATTGGATTGGTTTGTGGAAAACGGGCATGGGGGGGGGGGGGTTAATTCCCCTTTGGTCTCTTTTGACTCTTTTAAACTGAACTAGAACTTTCTATTTTAAATCAAATGAGCCCTCTCTGAAGTTTATACAAGCATCTCTTCCATAAGAACCATATATTCCCCCAGGGCATAACTTGCAATGCCTGCCACCAGGCCCTGGAGGGTTGTATTATCTGACCTTTGAACTATTTTTAGCAAAATGGCTATCTCAAATTTTTTATTGGATGCATTTGGGGGAAAGGGGGGGGGGGGGGATAGTTGCCCTCTGAGCTCTTTTGACTCTTAAAAACTGAACTTTCAATCTCCAATCAAGTGAGCCCTCTGAAGTTTATACAAGCATCCCTTCCAAAACAGCTGTATATGCCCTCCAGGTGTAACTTACAATGCTTACCCTGGGCCCTGAAGGATTGTGTTGACCCCCAGAGTTTTTGTTATATGATCTTTGAACTGTTTTGAAAAAATGGCTTTCTCAAAGTTCTTATCAAATAGGTTTGATGAAAATAGGACATGGAGAGGGGGAGGGGGGTAGTTGCCCTCTCATCTCTTTTGACTCTTAAAAAGTGAATGAGAACATTTAATTTCTAATAATATGAGCCCTCTCCAAAGTTTATACAAGCATTCCTTCCATAAGAATCATATATGGCCCCAGAGCTTTACTTACAATGCCTGCCTCCAGGCCCTGGGAGGTTGTGTTCACCCTGGAGTTATATGATCTTTGAACTATTTTTGAAAAAATGGCTATCTCAAAGTTCTAATTGGATGTGTTTGAGGAATAAAGGGCATGGAGGAGGGGGGCTAGTTGCCCTCTGATATCTTTTGACTCTTTAAAACTGAACTAGAACTTTCAATTTCCAATCAAATGAACCCTCTCCAAAGTTTATATGAGCATACCTTCCATAAGAACCATATATGCCCCCAGAGCAATGCTTACAATGCCTGCCCTGGGCGGGGGGGGTTGTGTTGATACAGGAGTTTTTCTTATCTCACCTTTGAACTATTTTTAACAAAATAGCTATATGCAAAGGAGTATTATTATATGATCATTGAACTATTTTTAACAAAATGGCTATATCAAATTTTTTATCACATGTATTTGAGGGAAAAGGGCTTGGGGGGGGGCTAGTTGCCCTCCAATCACTTTTGACTTTTAAAAATGGTGCTAGAACTCTCAATGTCCAATTGAATGAGCCCCCTCTTAATTTTATATGATGACCCCTTCTATATGAAGTGCCTCTGGGAAAAAAGTAAATAGAGTGTGGGGGGAGGCTAGTTGCCCTCTGATCACTTTTGACTCTTAAAAAGTGAATTACAACTTTCAATTTCTAATCAAATGAACCCTCTATGAAGTTTATACAAGCATCTCTACCATAACAACCATGCATGCCTTTAGGGCATAAATTACAAAGCCTACCCATGGGCCCTGGGGGGTTGTATTGACACCAGATTTTTTCTTATCCAACCTTTGAACTATTTTTAACAAAATGTCAGTCTCAAAATTTTCATCAGATGGGTTTGGAAAAAGAAGGCATTAGAGGGCTAGTTGCCCTTGGATATATTTTGACTATTAAAAAGTGAGCTCAAATTTTCAATTTCCAATCAAATGAGCCCTCTCTAAAGTATATACAAGTATCCCTTTCATAAGAACCATATATGCCTCATGGCATAACTTACAACGCCTGCCCCCAGGCCCTGGGGGGTTGTGTTAACACCTGAGTTTTTGTTATCTGACTTTTGAACAATTTTTAACTTAATGGCTATGTCAAAGTTTTTATGGGATGTATTTGGGGAAAAAGGGGCATAGGGGGGGGCTTGTTGCCCTCCAATCTATTTGGCTCCCGAAAACTGAGCTAGAACTATCAATTTCCAATCAAATGACCCCTCTCTGAAGTTTTTACAAGCATCCCTTCCATTAGAACCATATATCTCCCCAGGGCAAAACTTACAATGCTACTATGTAGAACAGAATGGCTATCTCAATATTTTGATTGGATGTGTTTGGGGAAGTGGTGGGCATGGAAGGGGCGTTAGTTGCCTTCCAATCACTTTTGACCCTGAAAAAGAGCACTAGAGCTCTCAATCAATTGAATAAGCCCCCTTTGAAGTTTATACAATGACCCCTTCCATATGAAG
Organism: Artemia sp. Qi Xiang Cuo; assembly: GCF_049724085.1. NCBI lineage: Eukaryota > Metazoa > Arthropoda > Branchiopoda > Anostraca > Artemiidae > Artemia > Artemia sp. Qi Xiang Cuo. The sequence goes on from NC_142804.1 coordinate 63,725,152, forward strand.
TGCCTCTGGGAAAAAAATAAAATAAAACGTCAGAGGTTTATGGCCTTTGCTATAGGCAATGCTATAGCATTGCCTCTGATTTTACATACACCCTCTTGACAAATTGGATGCACATAGCACCTTAATTTAGTTCAATTTCCTCCTTAACCATATCTGGAAGTTTCAGCTGAATATAATTTGCTGCTCCTGAGATATTGGTTATGTGCCCTTTTGTTTTGATGACCTGATGCATGTAGAGTGTTTGGTTTAGTTAAATATCCACTCATTGAAGTTTCAACTTAATGCAATTAAGTGTCCCTGAGATATTGAGAATATGGAAAATCCAGGTTAATTAAAAGATCAATCGAATTATCATGGACTACATTTCCATAGACATCTGACCAGTCAAATAGGACTGCTGTTGTTGCCTGTCTGGCTTTAAGAGAGTTACAAACATCAATTTCAAGGCGAGTGATGTTATCCACAGAGCCTTTTCTGAATGTCCTTTTCTGAAGCCTGTTTGTTCACTTGGAAAAAGATGATTAATTTCAGCAAACCACTCAATTCTTGAAAGAATAAACCTTTCAAGGACTTTACCAAAGATATAGGTTAGTAAGACTTGGGGTCACTAGATGGGTAAGAAGGTTTTAAAACAGGAAAGATCCAGGCAATTTTCCAAGCATCAGGGAAATTTTGGCTTGACCAAACAAGGTTATACAGACTTAAGAGGGCAATATGGGAAAACCTCTGGGGACTTAAAAATCCATTTTATATAAATACCAACATGACCTGGAGAAGACTTGATATTAAGAGAACTGAGTGCTGCATTAAATTCATCTAGGGAAAATAGTTCCATTAAGAACCTTTTATGTAAAGAAGTAAAAGGAAGGGTACAAAATGGAGGTCAAGGGTAATGAGAATCAGAACAATCATTTTTATAAATATCAGAATTTTTTTTTTGCTTTCATATTATCTGAGGAAACTGGAGATCCATCCTGCATGATATCATATTTACAGTCACCATTAGACTGCTTACCACTGTTGAGTTGACCAATGAAATTGTGAATCTTTGAAATTGGGGTTCTGAAGCTAATACCTGCATTAAAATTGGACCATGTAGACTTTAGGTTTCTTACATACCAATTTTACTTTAGCACATGCTTGCTTATAGGAAATTGCTGTAGATGGAGAAGGATTCTTTTGAAACAATTTCGAGCCTTCCTTTTTACCTGTCCTGCAACCATACACTCCTCATTCCAGAAATTCTTGGGTCTCTTGGAACCCTTATAAGAAATTGGCTTAGTCATGGGTAGGGAAGATTTAGCTGACTGTAACAGAATGGATCTCATATTGGACTCAATAGCATTAATATCAGAACTAGTTGATAAAAAACAAAAATCAGCTTCCTTCAAAATTTCCCGAAAATGGATATATTAAGTCCCAAAACTGGACTTAAGCCCATTGGATATATTTAGGACATGTTACATTTTGTAGGCTGGTGGTCACCTCCACAGTTGATGCATTTAGGAGCTGTAGGACATCTAATTTCACTAGACACAGGGTGATTACAAAGGCAAGTGGGGCAGATTGTTTCAGAGGAAGAGCAGTATTTAGATGAGTGACCAAGCATCTAAAACATCTCAAGCATTGAATAGGCTTTTCTTGGTAAGATTTATAAGCTTTAGGTTGACCAAAAAGGAACAATGAGTCAAACTGGGTACTCATTGATAAGATAAAAAGGACACTCATAATGTTTAGTACCCCATTAGCATCTAGCTTGCCCATCTGATGGATTTCCAGGACCTCCAGCACTTCTCCCTTATTATTTATGAAACCATCTTTCAGGTCTTCAGCTACTAGTTTAGTTGGGACATTTTGCATCACTTATTTTCTGAGTGCTTTTCATAGGTGGAATCCACCATTCAGAGGTAACTGGTATATTACAAATTCTATTTAGGTTAAGAGCTTTGCAGGTATCCTTTCTGTCTTGGAACATAACTGTTAGAGAGCCATCTCTATTGACATTAAAACTGAAACTACATCTTAAAGATTTGAATAGATTCATTCTAATGTTAGAGATATTTTTGGTGGTAAACACTTGATTTTTTACTGTTGGGTTGAATAGGATGATTGGTTTGTTCTTCAATTCCATAGCTGAAACTGACTTAGGGATTTCTGCAATTTCAGGAGGGCTTGTGGAGGGTTTTTTACGTTTCTGCTTTCTAATAACTGTTTGAAAATCATCATTGAGCTGGGAATCATTTTTTGGGTTTGGGGACTCTGAGACTGTTATCATTGCGTTATTCTGACTGTCATTACTAGAGATTGGAGATACAGCAATGGCATTGGCAGCTATGGGGATGTCAGCTTCTGAATACCAATTTGATAGTTGACCCCATTCTCTGAGGGGGGTAGAAGAGCTAGGATACATACAGTTAAGGAAGGAAAAATTCCAAAACAAATCCTACCCACAATAAACTTAAAAGAAAAAGCAAAAATATACTTCAAAAAGGAATTGATAATAAAGGCTTAATTCTGATCACTGAGGATGAAAAGGGATATCAATAAAATCATTTTTTCAAAACATCTGATTTCTTCTTTTCTCCCATTTCTCACATTTAAAAAGACATTAGAACTTTCAATTTACAATCGAAAGAGCTCCCTCCAAGGTAACAAAAAAATATAATGTATTAAAGGCTTATGACTCCTTACTATATGTAATGCTAGATAGTTGCCTCTGAATCAGTGTAATTATTACTTAAATTTTATTCAGTTTGAAATTAAGCTTTAGGGTGTTAATTGACCTAAGACTTTGATTCGACAGCAATTTTTAAATCATTTATTTGAAAGAATCCTCATTGTCAAATGTTCAAAAGATTATGCATGGATCAAATGGAATAAATGTATATCAGAGGTTTCACTCAGGTCTCTTTATTTCTGACTTTTAAAATTCTTTTATTTGTGGCTTTGTTGTGGAAACATGCCTGGTGTGATGTAAAAAAGTATTTCATTTTAACAATCTGGATGCACATAATGTCTTCTGATTTAGTTCAACATCCCCCTCAACACTCCCTGAAGGTTCCAATTTAATTACCCTATCTACTCTTGAGAAATTGGAGACACATTATTTTGATAATCAAATAACAACTCCTGGAGAATTGTGTGAGATGTATCTTAAAAGAACAGAACCTAGATAGACGTATAATAGGAAACAAAGATTTGTAAAGAAGAGACATTTTGTTGCTGTGAGACCCTTTAAACAAACTATCAAAGTGTACAGCAAAAACACAAGGGTCTGCTGCAAGCAAAAGGTTAAGCCAAAACAAAATTCTAAGGTGTCCCTTTAAGAGTCCCTTTAGGGGCTTAAGGTTGATTTTATGATCTTAGCCATTAGTATGTTTGGCACATTGAGTGGCATGCTCATTGTATAACTAGTAAAATAATTAAAACCTGTAGGTTAAATAATGAAAATCTATGGGCGGGGGGTTACAATGTGTTGAGGGTGAATTTATTTTATTTCATTTTTCCTATGAAATTACCAAAAGCATGAATTTTTCAATGAAAATATCCCAAAAAGATATTTCTCAAAATCTAGGGGTCACAGGCTTCCCTATCCCCAATTGACGCCACTGATCAAAGCATTTAAGAATTAGCATTGAGAACTCATGCTAATGAGCCAAATCATCTTTGCTAAATCCTGCTATCTTAAATTTGAAAAAGGCCCCAACATAAATGAAAAATAGTCAACTTTGAATCCTCTTGTGAGTTAACTACTTTAATAATGAAATTCTTTGTTGTCTTGGTGAAGCATTCCCCTTTAGCATTAGAAGGAAAATGCTCCGGCAAGATTGAGTGTATATGTTTTGACTGGTGCTTCCACTTTGTTCCTACTAGATTTCCGTTTGGTCTGTTTAAAAACCCTGAAAATTCCGACACCTGACCACAGAAAATCCAACTTTTTTCCAACACTATACTGGTACAAAATCCAGTAAATTTCTGACTCTAACCCAAAAATTAGACAATATTTCGTCGCATAGAAATCTTTTTCTTTTCATGAGACAAGCTTTTGCACTTGTCTGTCCTCCATCTCCTCCTCCCTCAATGTTAACGTACATACCGTATCTTTAATTTTAAAAAAAAAAAAAAATCACACCTTATTCACATTTACTTTTTTTCATCCGATATATTTAAAACAATTCATATAAAATCCTTTTTTTCCTGAAATACAAAACAAACTTACATCATTTTTTCTTTTTTAACTTCCCCTTTTTTTAACTGCACTGAATGCATTTGTTTGCTGTCGCATTAGCTTTTTTAGTTTTGAGTAGTTTCAAGAGAGGAGCATTGACCTCTACCATGGGTCACGTGTCTCTTTTCATGCCAGACTTGACCTGCGTAAATGAGGTAAGGGTCACACTTTTGAGCAAGTTCAAGGTTGAAAAGAATCGCTCCACAACAACGTTCAAAAATGGCATGGTCCGAAGGTACTGGACAATATCGACTATGTTAGGGGGCATCTGAGCACCATTTGATGTTTTTATAGAAGCCACGCAATGCCAAAAATCAGACATCTGTCGCATTTAGAAGATCAAAAAGCAGTAAACTCCGCGCCATTTTTACACTATCTTTCTTCCATTCCATGATGGTGCACTATATCTCTGTAGAATCTTTTGCAGAAGACCAATTGCACCTATGTCCAGAGCTTTCGTAGGGTTTTGCACAACGTAAACAGTTCGTCCTCAAATAAGAATTGCTGCTTGATCTGCTTCACCGCCTCGGTTAATAACTTACGAGCACATTCATAGATGAGTTTTACTTCAGGTTGGTGCTTTTGCACTCGGATTCGACTGCAAGGTTTGAAGAGACTCGTGATCTGCCATCCCCAAGTGCACATTTTCACCTGGAAGGTATTCACTTGCTTTGTAAGGGTCAAGATTCAAAGGTGAGGTTGATGTAATGTAGCTAGTCTTCATGAAATTCATGGTTAGTTTTCTTAGAAGCATCTCCACCTCTACTTTTGTTTTGTGGAGCAAAGGTTCTTCATTCTGGAAAAGAAGATTAAAATCTGTAAACAGCTCCAGCGCATAAAGCTGGGACTCAAGTTGAATCCAAAGCTGTGGATTCTTTAAGGCTTGCAGTGCCCTGTCGTTTACATGAGCGGGTTTATATGCTGCTCCCTGAAAGTAGCTACTAAGCGCATCCCAATTATGCAATTGTCGCTCAACACACATCCGAAGAGACAGTCAATGTGTCTGACCTGGGGCAAGCACATTCAGGACTGGGGTGTCCGGTAATCTTCCGATGCAGTTCGAACTCTGAGCATCTGATTAAGTTTGTCACTATCAAAACAGTTTGATAGTCAGCCAAGTCCTGTAAAGCTAGTTAGTTCCCTTGACTGAGTTCAGTATAACAAGAGCTGGTGTTTTTAAATTATTATGAAAGATTGTTTCTGGAATGAAATAGTAAATCTTACAACTTTAGCAGGCCCAGGCCCAAATTGCTTACTTTTTTTGGTGGGCTATTTCTTCAGATTTTTCAAAATCTTGAACATGTGAGTAGCCATAGTTGCCTAGCTCTCCTATGCTTCGTTGACAATAGCAAGTCAAGTTGTTTTTATCTTTCTCTTTCAATATTATACTGTCAAAAAGTCTCACCTTATCTTTCCTTAAATTGGATCCCAATTGGGCAGCAGCAGCAAACACACATATGCAAATTTGCAAAAGTTTCACCTTTCATGCAAATTTGCAAATTTGCAAAAGTTGTTTTTTTTTATCACTAAGAGAACAGTCCAACAAGCTAGTTGGAAAATCCCTCTCCAGAAAAACAGAAAATCTAGAACAATTAAAAATCGGACAAATATTCGTTTTTTTACTGAAAATTCGACAAGATTCCAAAGTCTGACACAATTATTTTTTTTCCAACAACAGGGCCAAAAATCCGACATAGTGGACGCACTGGTTTTGGCACCGTTTTTCTCTTTCCTTTTTTTTTGGTTTTGTTGTTCACCTACTTTTAGTTTTGCCGTAAGCTTTAATGCTTTATTATAAAAAATACGAAGATGGTCTAAAACAGATGGTCCAGGGCTTTGGATTTAGTTATAAGTTATACCGACTCCAACTACAAAGGTTTTCAGTATACCGACTCCGACTCCTGAAACTTTACACATTACTGCAGCTCCGACTTGGAGTTTTAATGCTTCCATTTTCATAAAAGCCTCGTTTCTTCCATTTTTGTTAAAAGTACTATTTTTTTTACTATTTTTAATATTACTATTACTAAATTACGTAATTACTAATTACGTAATAATATTACTAAATTACTATTACTAAATTACTAAATTACTAAATTACTAAATTACTAAATTACTATACTAAATTACTAAATTACGTAATTACTAATTACGTAATAATATTACTAAATTACTATTTTTAAATAGTTTTACTATTTTTTTCTAAATATAATTTTAATAACCCTGTTAATAGCTAATATTTATCTTATAAATTTTATATTCTGCATTGTGAGAATTGTTGTAGGGTGTAATAGAGCTCTGTCTATTAATCATTTTTTTATCTTTCTGCATTTTATATGTAATGTTTTAGCAAAGTTCACTGAAACTCCGATTCCAAAGATCTTGCAATGTTTCCCTCGCAAGATCTCGCAAGTTGCTTCATTAGAGAGGATGGAGGTGATGCCCTCTTAAATTATAGTCCCAGATTTGCTTACCACACAAGAATAAAAACAAGACAATAATAACAAGAATAAAAACAAGACAATAATAACGAATAAAAACAAGACAATAAGAGAATAAAAACACTAAAATATGTTGTTTTTATTTATGGGAAGAGGAAGTGATCTTTGCCAATATGAATCTTCATCTTACTGCTGATTCTAAATAATTAAAATTTATTAACTTTAAACTTACCCATTAACAGCTCTTATCATAAATAAAGTTATGTGGTTTCAAAAAAAAGGAGTAAACCCCCCCCCCCACCCCAGAAAAAGTGATCCAATCTTGGTGGAGGTTGTATGACCAAATTCTGAATGCCTAAGAGTCCCAATAGATAATTTTCAAGGCCCTTACTAGGAAAATGTGTAGTTTTAAGTTTTCATTGTCACGGGCGTGTGTGCGTGCGTGTGTGATTTTTCGTCTTTTTTAACCTAAGGTGATTGTATCACTTGTGCTGTGGAGTTTATGGGTAAGTCTAACTCACATGGAAATTGTGAATTATACTACCCTTTTTAAGAGCTAAAAGTGATCGGTGGGTAACTACACTTCTTCCTGCACCATTTTATTCCTAGGGGTCATTGCAGTGATGGCATCATGTCAAAATTTCAAGACAGCTATTTATGCAGAAAAGTTAAAAAAAAAGAATAAATGTGTCTAAAATGGTAATGCACCCTATGTTATGAGTATAGCAAGGAATTAATAGAGAAAACAACTCAACAACAACTTTTGAAAAGAACTTGCCATGGCCATTCATGATCATGACAAGGGGTCCTTGAAACTTGGGAGAGGGTTCTTCCGATTGGAAAGTGTTAGTGCCCTTTTTAGAGTTGCAAGTTTAATTAAAGTAAGATGCAATTTTTCTCACAAAAGCTGTATTTTTTTGTATTTGTGTACTTTAAAGAGGGTTGGAATATTAGACAATGGATATTTTTATATAGCCAATGAATTTTTATCTCAGATAGGCTTAAAATGAGCAGGAATAATTCTGAATTTGTCCCTCATATATGCCAATTGGTGACTCAAATTTAGCATAAAGAGTAGAAGGCTGAGGGTGTGGCATTGTATACTAAATAATGTTTAGGGCCGTTTTTTAGCACTAAGATCTTACATCTAAGATCTTTCATCTCTCTGCAAAGATCATCGTTTTATCAAATCACCTCCGTTCTAAGATCTTATAACTCACTGATGTTAGCAAAAAGCATGAAAGACGCCAATTTCCTGCCATATAGAACAATGATGAGAGAACTTTGATTATATACTCATTAGTGTTCTCAGACCACTGATCAGAGTATAATAATAAAAGACGCTGGCATAAAAATAACGGAAGATGTAAGATTTTAATTCAACGATTTCACTTGTAAGCGTTTTCTGACAAAAGATGCAAGATCTTAGAACATTGATGAGTGAAAAATGGCCCTTTTATTTTAATACTACTTGTTTTGAGTGGGACTGCTTGTTCCTACTCAAAACAAAACATGCTTGTTTTGAATTTTAATACTGTTCTTTATTTTCCACCATTTAAAAAACATCTTTTTTTATTTTGATGTAATGAATAATTATTTTGCTCCATAGCTTAAACTTTCAGAATACTTCACCAAGAGGTTAAACAAATGGATCATGCTTTAACCATCTCTTAGAACTGGTTGGTTGGAAGAAATTCATCTGCCCTATTCATTGGCAAGCCCATCAGTTAATAATGTTTCATTCTCGTTATCTTATTTTTTTTAGTGACAAAAATTAGCCCAAAATAATGGTGAAGCATGTTACACACAGTATTTCTTGAAAACGCCCTCCTACTCCCCACCAATTGTAAATATTTTTCACTACCTAGATAACAATGCAAAACAAGAAAAGATAATGAGGAAATTTGTGAAGATGATGAATAAGACCTAAAGGGCTGGGCACACGTAGCTGATTTCGGGAACTGATTTGCAAATCAGCACCGATTTTAAAAGAAAATCCGCGTCGATTTAAGCTTGAAAAATTTTCTAGTTTTCGGCTAATTCGGCGCCGATTTACAAAATCAGCGCTGATTTTCATCTTGATCATCACAAAAAAAAATAGGGATACAAATAAATAGTCAGCCAGAGATATCGGCGGTGAAAGACCCCACTACTGAGCTGAGAACTAAATTGAGAACTAAGCTGAGATCAATCAAGCAACTATTGATAAACTCCAGTTGACTATTTGTGTCCATGGTTTTTTGTTTTGAAACTTTTGCGCAATAAATTTTTATTTAAACAAATTTTTTTACCTCTATTGTTTGTCCACTGATGCTGAAATCGGTTCCCGAAATCAGCTACGTGTGCCTAGCTTTTAAGCGGATATTTTGGTTATATATGCAACGACCGTCTTCAGTGATACACAATATAAAACAAATAAAAAGAAAACAAACTTATTCGGTCTCATTGATAAAATGAATATTGAAACTGAAACCATAAGTAAATTTTTGAAGAGTTTCAGCCTCCTTGCCTTACACAGGTTCAGCCAAGACTTACAAAACAAAAGAGTTATTCACTCAAGCTACTTGGATTAACTAACAATTCCCCTCCTCAACGCCCCGCTCTTTACGCTAAAGTTTGACTCTTTCTCACAACTTTACTTTTTAAAACAATAAAAAAATTTAGCGTAAATAGCGGGGCGTTGAGGAGGGGACAGTCCCTTTCATATACGGAATAATTTCTATTGTTTTCAAGTTTTAGTGTTGCTCCTTACTTTCAGTTAAAGAAACTTGTTTTTTTATTTAATTTCTGAACGTTTCTGAGTTAATGCAGGTTTTGATTTTGGCTCATCGTACGTGAATAATTAAAATGAAATTTGCATATTAGTTTTACCTTTTTTTAAAACTAATTATAACCTTATAATGTCTTAAGTTTGATTTTCGTTCCAGTTATTTAAGAATGACTCCTGAATCACAAAGACCGTTTAAATAGAATAATAACCTCTTTTAAAAGTAAAAAAAAAACTTTAGCATAAGAGCGGGCTATTGAGGAGAGGCAATTCCCCTCATATACGTAATATTTTCTGATCGTTTTAAGTTTTAATGTTGTTCCTTACTTTCAGTTGAAAAAACTTTTTTTTTAAATTAAATTTCTTATCGTTTTTTAAATAATGCTGGGAAATCTGGCGCCCCCTTCATGGAAAATTATCTTACCTTAGGAAAAATTTATCCATGGAAAGAATCTCTCATGTAACCTTCTCCCCCCGACCCCCACCAAAAAAAATCCCCCCTAAAACGTCTGTATACTTCCCAATAGCCAATACTATATGTAAACAATAGGCAAAGTTCGTAATTTGCAGCCCTACCCCCGGTGACTGTAGGGGATTTAGTCACCCTCAAAGACATAGTTATTACATTTGTTGACTATGCTGAGAAAAATGGCTATCTCAAAATTTTGATTGGGCGACTTTGGGGAAAAAATGAACGTGGGAGGGGGCCTAGTGGCCCTGCACTTTTTTGGTCACTTAAAAACAGCACTAAAACTTTTAATTTCCGTTTGAATGAGCCCTCTCGCGATATTCTAGGACCACTGGGTCGATACGATCACCCTGAAAAAAAAAAAAAAAAAAAAAAAAAAAAATTAAAACTCTTCTATGATCTTTCTTCTGGCAAAAAATGCAAAATTCCAGATTTTTGCAGATAGGAGCTTGAAACCTCTACAGTAGGGTTCTCTGATATGCTGAATCTGATGGTGTGATTTTCATTAAGATTTTGCGACTTTTAGTTGGGTATTTCCCCTTTTTTCGAAAATAAGGCAAATATTCTCAGGTTCGTAACTTTTGATGGGTAAAAACTAAACTTGATGAAACTATATATTTCAAATCAGCATATAAATCTGATTCTTTTGATGTATCTATTGGTATCAAAATTCCATTTTTTTAGAGTTTCGGTTACTATTGAGCCGGGTCGCTCCTTACTTACAGTTCGTTACTACAAACTGTTTGATATTTGTTCTTTATGCTGCTAATCTTGTAGCCTATTCCTTTTGGAATCTGGTTCATTTTGATTGGCTCCTAATTCTATATTAATTTTATATCCAGTGCAAATGCTGTTTACATTCCCAATTTTAATCATATTTTTTTCAGGCTATATAATAATTAAAAAGTATAAAAATAGAACAAAATGAATAAAGAAAAGCAGAAGAAACGATGAAAAGAATATTACCAAAACTAATATGAAAACGGCTGTTCCTCTTTAATCTGAATTCTCTGTTGCTTATTTTCAGCTTGATCCATTTCAAGGCCATGTAATAATTAGAAGGCTCAGTATAAAAATAAAACAAAATGTGGAAAAGAAAAGCAGGGGACAAGATAAAGAAAACAGTGCCAAAACCATTTACGGATGATGAAGCTGTTGAGGAAGAAACAGTATTTTCTGGGCTTTTAGAAGAGAATATCTTACTACCACAACCAAAGAAAATAAAGGTGATATTCAGTTATTATTCATGGCTTAATAATAAAAAAAAGGTAAACAATACGGCATTGGACTTTACAGTCCCTACTGGCAGTGCTGATCTCCGTTTCTTGGCCCTTCAGCCAGGAAGTGCAATGGGGGGTTGGGGGCCAACCATCCTGAGCTTGCGCACACCCTTCCTGTTTACCTTCCCCAGATTTCTCCAGGTATATAGAGCTGGGTCGAATCTGGCTGAGCTTACAGGGTCACACCACTGACCCTCGTCCAAACCAGATAATTGGGTACACTAGGATTCGAACCCTCGTCCTCTCTAAATCCAGCGCACCAATCCACTCGGCTAGGACGGCTTCTTGGATTAATATCCCAAGTAAAACAATGGATTCAACCAAATTCCCCTATCTGCTAAGAAATATAAACTGCAGAAGTTAAAGTTTGATGTAAAGTCAAATTGATTGTCCGGCGTTAGAAAGTCTCAGATGGCGGTTTGTGTTGGATGTTTTCCAATTTATCGACTACCTTGCCGTTTGTTTATTTTGTTTAAATTTTTTCCCTTTCCTCATACTTCTTTTATTTTTGTTTTGTGCTTTCCACTACCTTGCGGTTTGTTTACTCTTTTTACTTTTTTTCCTCGTACTTTTTCTTTTGTTTTTGTGCTTTCCTTATTTTTCATTATCTTCATTAATTAGCTTACGTATTTGTCGAGATTGTACATGAGATATGTAGAATGCTGGTTTTCTCCTAGCCGCTCAAGCTCTGATTTTTGCTGGGAAAATGTTCTTTTTTGTGCGAATTTTAATTGTTTGTTCATTTATTCTCTATTCTTTAATTGTTTTTTAATATATTATGCACTGATAGTTTTGTAAATTCTGGAAAGTTCTATTGTGGAAAGCTGACGCTATATCTTGACATCGTGAAACTTGAGAGCAATTTAAGAGCAATCCGCAGCCCATACTAACTGAAAATTTGAAAGTGTTTTTAAATAAATAGTGGCAGAAAACAAAAAAGACACGTCTAAAGACACACACAAAGGCTAAAATATGATTTTCTGGTGTTTTTAAGGGGTGTGCTGGATGGCACGGGATTTTTAACCAAAGCGATTCCGATGATGAACTTTTGATTTCGATCTGGCAACATTTTCAGGGGGTTCCAAACAGTGATTTCAATTGGGGGACAGGGGTATTTGTACCTAAGATTTTCTCCCCTTCCTCCTAGATTTTGAGAAAATGCCCTTTTTTGGTGTTTTCATTGAAAAATGTTTTTTTGGTATTTTCATTGAAAAATTGAACAAAATTACCCTGCTAGGTTTTGAAATATACATTTTTGGTCCCCTCTCCCTCTAATTTTTGGGAATTGACGTAACTGATTTCAATCTCTTTTTCGAAGAGCTTGAAACTCAGATACTATAGTTTGAAGTAATAATATAACCAAAGTAATAGTTACCATTCCTGACTTAGCATTAAACAGAAAATATTTCTCACTGGTCATTTTTTTTAAAATGTATTTTTAGATTTTTAGTTACTATGGGGTGAGGTTTGCTCTTGCTAGACTGCAGCTATTGCTGCAACTACGATTTTCAAATAATAAAGCATCGTCTGGTTAGGAAATGGTAAGTAAGAAAGTAATACTTATGTATAAAATTAAGTATAAAAGTAATGATGCAAAAATATATGGGACATTCAAAAAAGAGCTTGAAAACTCTCGAAAATGGTTGTGGATTGAAAATCACATTTCAGCTTTGGTGGCACCGAAGTATCTCTATTTTTTTTCTTCCTGGCGCTAGCGGTACTGGAATATTATAAAGAGCTATTGAAGGGCTCATTCGGAAGCTTATGATTATATATACATGCTTTTCATAAATTCATCTTAATAGCATTAAAATAAAATGTATTTTTTGGTGTCATTTCAGTATAACTATCGTTATGCTATGTGACATCATGCTAGACTGTATAGTCGTGGAAACTGTCGATCCACATCAGGGTGAATAGAGAAAACTTTCAAGAAGAAAATATTTTGCTCTGCTAATTTCAAATTTTTTTTTACAAATTCATCCATATTTTGCATATTCAATTCAACAGACAGTGTTTACAACAGCAGCGTTTTACTCTAATAGTAACGTAAATTTTACGACGCAACAGAAACTACATAGTAAGGCAAAATCTCATTTAGTCTCCCAAGAAGAAGCTTATGATCTTATTGCGAGAAAAGAAAAATAAACTAAAGATTAGGGTATTGTCAACCCAAACCAAGAAAGAAGAGGGGCAAATGATCTGAATTTCAGGACGCACGCTTCGATTGTCTACAGTTTAATGGCCAGTCATATACTTGGCTTTTATTTCAATGATGCTCCTCATCTATCTCAAAAGTAAAGAGTATGTGTAACTTACAAGAGTGGAAACTGGCGCTAGTGTCGACAAAACCTCAACGCCATCTAGCGTTTTGAGACACTTGCCATTTTTATTAGTGTAATAATGAGAATAATTAATGTAATTTATGCACTTAGTAAAATTAACATTTTAGTACTTGTCTGATCTCAGTTCTTGACAGAAAAACAATTAGAAAGCTTACAAGAATGCCAGATATCGCCAAACGTTAGATAGCGTTGAGGGGTTTTTGTTTTGCCGCCATTAGCACCAGTTTCCACTCTTATAAGTTACCCATACTTTTGCTCAAAGCCTTAAGGTCTTAACTTGTGCTAATATTTTTGATTGTACAGTGAAAAAAAGTCACAGAAATAAATTAAGAGGATTTTTTTTTTTAGTCTGTTTATTTTCAGTTTCCAACTCTTGAGGATAGCAATAGTAAAGCAAGAAGATTGAAATTGGAAGGTGCAACACTTGCTGAAGGTGAGAGGTACTGGGAAGCCATAAAACGTTTTGATGGAGCATTGCAATTTACTCCCCTCGATGAAACGATCCATGAAATGAAAGAGCAGGCATATAAGCATTTCGAGTGCAATATTGATACTTATCTCATACATTGAACCATTATATAAAGCAGTAAGATTTACTCCCCTAGAAGACACGATCCCTGAAATGAAATTGAAGGCATATAAGCATTTCGATTGATGGACTGATATGAAAATACTACATTTATCCATAATATACATCATTATGATTTACTCCCCTTGATGAATCGATCAATGAAATAATAGACAAGTCATATATGCAGTTAGATTACAGAATTTATATTTAAATCCTTAATTTAGCCATGATATAAAGCATTAAGATTTACTCCCCTCGATGAAACGATCAATGAAATGAAAGTCTAGTCATATATGCATTTAGATTGCAATACTGAAAATTAACTCCTATATTTAGCCAAGATATAAAGCATTAAGATTTACTCCCCTTGATGAAACAATCCATGAAATGAAAGCGTAGGCATATGTCTATTTCAATTATAACATTGATATTTACCTCCTACATTTAGCCGTAATATTAAGCAATGAAATAATCATTTAAATAAATATCCAGCAAATGTGAATAATTTGACCGCCTTGATAAGTTCACACTTGCGCGGAAGCAGGTTACAAAAGAGTTAAATTGTATAGCTATAAATACTCATTGGCTTCAATTCATGAAACTATAGGGTCGGGGGGTACAAAATGTATTTTTCAATATCTAGGGGGACCAGTTTATCGTTTTTTCAATTTGTTTCATTGGAAATACTGAAAAAGGCATTTTTAATAAAAACACCAAAAAAAGGTAATTTTCAAAATCTTGGAAGGAGGGGCACGGGCTCTTCTGCCTTGGTCTAGTAACAGAATGAGCTAATAATGGAATATGAGTAATTTGGGCTACAAGTAGAATACTCATCGTAATAAGAAGAGTTTTAATTGGAAAAAGTTTGGGTTCTTCAATTAGTTAAAATGAAAATAATTAAGATTTTCAGAATATAGTAATTCAGAATATAGTGAATAAATATTTACTATAAGTAGCTAAGACCTGCATCCCCTTCCCCGTTAAAGGCTCACTGAAATAATTTTGAATCTTTTCTTTGTAAATAGATTTCTTTAATCATATTCCTTCATGTTTCTTGTAAAGATTTCTTAAAATTCTCGGAGAATAAAAAATAACAAAGCTACTGTGCTTTTTGGGCAAATATTTTCTCTCGTTGGCAGTACTATTTTGACTGTGGCCACATTTACCAATATGATGTAGTAATG